>NC_092756.1:32947993-33215493 GCF_047496795.1 Chiloscyllium punctatum
CACCTCACCCTCTGGTATACACTGGATCGAGAATCTTGTTCTTGCCCTTCACTGCACGGGCGATTCACAAATAATCGACACCACATTAAAGTCGTAATGAAGAGTGAGAGCAGTCATTCTATTCAATTGTAGATGAAATTGGTATAATGAGAAGGAACGCATTTTTCTTTCTGCCCTACATTCCATCTTGTCTTTCTATGAATTTACATCGTAACAAAGAGAAAAAAATAAGAAGAGATCGAGCGCACAAGTGTATCCAGTGAGGTTGTTCATGAGTAATTTAACCTAACACTTCACACAAAGATCTGATCAGTATTTCAAACAGTCACTCGGAATTGGAACCACAGAAAATTTCTCCAATGAAACAAACATTTCATTCTTTCACCAATTTCTGCTGTGTGTCAATCATACAACGATCCATCGTCCAGCGTGATCACTGACTTGCCAACTGTATAAGATCTAGCACCTTCCTTCAGCAATCACAGCTTCTGTGCACAGCCACCTGTGCTGGGACCCTGTGTTATTTGTTGCCCCCAGGTCACAGCACGTTTCTTTTTCCTGTGTTTATGAGCTTTGTTCCTGATCTGTCTGATCTGTTTAATAAACCTTTGCTGTCACTTCATCCCATCCCCTCAGAATTCTGAACCTATGAATAAAATAAAGCCTGAGACGAAATGTTAAACCAAGTGGAAATATGCTATTCAGCCCAAGGAGTCTGCTCAACCATTCATGATTGATCTGATTTGGAGATGCCGGTGTTGGACTAAGTTAAAAATCACACAACACCAGGTTATAGTCCAACAGGTTTACTTGGAAGCACTAGCTTTCTGAGCGATGCTTCTTCATCAGGTGATAGTCACCTGACTATCACCTGATGAAGGAGCGTCTCTCCGAAAGCTAATGTGCTTTCAATTAAACCTGTTGGACTATAACCTAGTGTTGTGTGATTTTTAACATATTGATCTGATAATCTTGAATTTCTTTCTGCTCAAAAGGATGCCTTTTGGGTTTGTCCCTTGGTGGAGGAAAGTAGGAATTTGTTCGCCTTTGAATGGGAAGATCCCTAGACAGGATGGAAACAGCAATACCGGTGGGCCGTGCTCCCCAGGGGTTTACGGAATCCCCGGATTTATTTGGACAGATGTTAGAACAAATATTGGAGAAATTTAACAGCCCCAAGGGGACTACCCTGTTGCAATATGTAGACGACATTTTAGTAATAGGAAAAAGAAGAGAAAGAGTAGTAGAAGCAACTAACAAATTATTGAATTTCCTGGGTCAGCAAGGACTGAGGTTATCTAAAAACAAACTACAATCTGTGGATCAAGAAGTGAAATACTTGGGACATTTAGTTAGGGAGGGAAAGCGAAAGATAAGGCCGGAACAGTAGAGGGAATAGTGGGGATTCCGCTGCCCAGGAGCAAACGGGGATTACGTAATTTTTTGGGTTTAACGGGATATTGCAGATTGTGGATTGATTCTTATGCTCAAAAGACGAATAAATTATATCTCAAACTATTACAGAAGGAACCAAAGTGTCTGAGTTTGGAAGAAAAGGAAAAGCTATCTAAGAATTCAAAAGAGATCTCGTCCATGCCCCATGTTAGCCTTACCTTCTCTAGATAAACCTTTCCACCTCTTTGCTACCATAGATAAGGGAGCGGCTTTGGGAGTATTAAGCCAGAGGTGGGGATGAATGAGACAGCCAGTAGCATATCTTTCGAAACTATTGGATCCAGTATCCCGGGGGTGGCCTGAGTGTGTGCAGGCCGTGGCTGCCTCTGCACTGTTGGTGGAGGAAAGCAGAAAGCTTACATTTGGGGGAGCCCGAAGAGTAAGTGAGAACGATCCTAAACCAAAAAGCTGGGCGATGGTGGACTGACTCGCGGATTCTGAAAAATGAGGCAATATGAATAGAAAAGGATGATCTAGTGTTGGTCACTGACAATTGTTTAAATCCAGCTGCCTTTCTTTGGAAAGGGGAAGGAGACTCTCCTCAGAATCCAGAGCACGACTGCCTTGACATTGTAGAATACCAAACTAAGGCCCGCATGAACCTGAGGGATGTTCCGCTTCATGCAGGAGCCCCACATTTTATAAATGGATGATCCTGGGTGACTGAAGAGAAAAGACTTCATGGGTATGCAGTCGTCGATGGGACGGAATGTAGTGTGGTAGAGGCAGGAAGGTTGTCAAATGGTTGGCCAGCACAGACCTGCGAACTCTATGCATTGGAAAGAGCCTTAGAGCGTTAGAAAATAAAGAGAGAACAGTATACACTGACTCTAAATATGCATTTGGTGTTGGCACGTTCGGAAAGATATGGCAGGAATGAGGACTGATCAATAGCCGGGGGAAGGAATTGGCATATGAGGAGTTGATTAAACGGGTCTTGGAGTCCCTATTACTCCCCCGAGAAATAACGGTAGTGCATGTAAATGGTCATCAGAATAGAAATGAACCAGAAGTTAGGGGGAATAGGTTAGCGGATGAAGTGGCTAAGGAAGCAGCCCTGAGCCCATAAGAAGTGGTGATCCATTTCATAATACCTCCTGTCCCAGGTCCTCGGGAAGCTCCTACATTTACTGAAAGAGAGGAAAAAGAATTGCAAGATTTAGGGGCTGTAAAAACAGCTGACGGGCATTGGAGGTTACCTGATGGAAGGTAAACGTTAAACAAAATGATGATGCGAGAAATTATGGCTGTCCCACATCATGGCAGCCATTGGGGAGTACAAGCCATGTGTGATTTAGTTCTTAGAGAATATGGATGTAAAGGAATATATACGATTGCTAAACATATATGTGAGGGATGTATAATATGCAGAAAGGTAAATAAGAAAGTCCTGAGAAAACAGACCCTAGGAGGAAGAGACCCAGACTGAGACCCTTCCAGAGTATACAAGTAGATGATACTGAAATACCCAGAGTAGGAAGACTAAAATATATGCTGGTCGGAGTAGATCATCCATCTGGTTGGGTTGAGGTATACCCCCGAGCTACTGCCACTGCGAGTGGGGTGTCTAAAACAATATTGTAGCACATAATTCCCCGATATGGGCTAGGGAACAATATAGATTCCGACCAAGGAACTCATTTTACCTCTAAAGTGTTACGGGGGTAACGAAAGGGTTGGGAATTTCCTGGGAGTTCCATACTCCATGGCACCCGCCATCATCAGGAAAGGTTGAGAGAATGAACCACACACTCAAATGACAGCTCTCTAAATTGATAATAGAAACCACACTCCCTTGGACCAAATGTTTACCTATAGCTCTCTTGCGAGTACAAACAGCCCCAAGGAAAGATTTGGGACTATCACCCTATGAAATCTTATTTGGATTACCTTATCTTCGAAGGAAGGGAGAATAGCCAATTCCCGAATCTTAAGATTTTTTCTTAAAGAACTATATACTGGGCTTGTCCTCCTCTTTGTCTTTCCTCAGGGAACAGGGTTTATTGGCACAGACTCCACCCCTTGAATTCACCGTTCATCCCATCCGGCCGGGAGATTGGGTCTCAGTAAAATCATGGACAGAGACTAAATTGCAGCCAGACTGCGAAGGGACGTATCAGGCTCTTTTGACTACCGAAACGGCAATAAGGACGGTGGGGAAAGGCTGGACTCACTACACTCGGATCAAAGGGCCAGTGGACCCTCCAAGTTGAGGAAGAAATCTGGACAGCCGAATCAACGCAAGATCCGCTGAAACTCAGACTAAAGCGAATTTGAGAAACTGATTATACAGTGGTGACGCAAGCGCGGGATTATTTCTGTAAGATTGTATATTAAGTCTTTTGGTGCTTCAGCACTTTCTTTAGACTGCTGGGGATGCTTAGAGTTATGATGCTAGCTCTATTACTATTGGGTTTTTGTCAAATATCATTTTCATTCGTGTTATTTATGGTCCCTGAGTCTGATAATCCACAAGTAATAGACCTGATTCATGTAGTTTAGTAAATTGTGGGGATGGAGATAATCAGAGACAGTGCAGCTCAGAGATACATCTTAAATCATATGGGGATGGCCTTGGGGATGGTACTTGGTATAATGGTCTCGTCACAGTACACCGGGCCACCTTCCGACCAGCTCTGGATTGTCCCGATATAGAGTGTAACCCAATATACTTAACGATCAAAAAAACCACATGACACGAAGCCATTCTTGGCAGGGGGTGTGCGGGGTAAAATTAAATGAAACATTTGGGATAGAAATGAAAACAAGCTGGAATGATTTCTCAGGCTGTTGTTTCTGAAGAGCGGAGAGCAGGGAAAATGGGCAGAACTACTGGATAATAAGATACAACCTTTCACCCCTCCTGATGACCTTAAAGTAGTAAAAATTACAGAGGTAAAGGACTTGAAACAGACTATCGAAATAGAAACTGTGTACACGGATTCAAATGCCTGGGTTGAATGGGTAAAGTATACTGTAAAAAGTCTGAACAAGAGCATCTCTTATGATACTTTACTTATTCCGTGTGTTTAGCGCGTTCGTGTGTGGTTTGCCGTGGTCGTATAGTGATTAGTAATCTGCGTTGTGGCCGCAGCAACCTCAGTTCGAAGCCGAGTCACGGCAGTAATTCCTCTACGTGTCCCAGGCTTGTGTGAAACACAAAGGGATCAGTTGTTTTAAAGTTTTGATTTTCTCCAAGGTGATTTTTTTTTCCTTCAAGCTCTGCTCGCTCACATCTCTGTGTTTCATATGTCAGAATTCAAATCCACCCGCTCTCAAAGATTTCTTCCCGCCTAAGATCACTGACCGAACTTTCCATCCCATACCCCCCTTTCATTAATTTGGAGATGCCGGTGTTGGATGATGGAGTACAAAGTTAAAAATGACACAACACCAGGTTATGGTCTGACAGGTTTTATTGAAGCACTAGCTTTCTGAGCGCTGCTCTTTCCTCATGTGTTTGCGGAGTCATTTCCTATTTCAGTAAGGCATTGCAGAATCTAATACAGACTCTCACATTGATACCGATTAGTCTGTGTGGCTGTGGTCACTGTTGCTGTCAGCGACGCCCTCATACTGTAACAGAATAGAAAAAAAAGTTCATTCGGCCCTAGCCAGATTACTGTGTGTAGTTCTGCAATTCAGAGTACTGCATGGATGTGATCGCACTGGGAACGTTGCAGTAGAGATTCACTGGGATATTGTCTGGGCTGAAGAGTTTCAGTTATGAGAGTTTGGACAGACTGGGGTAGTTTGTCACCTAGGAGAGGAGATTGGAGAAGACATGAGTGAGATGTACAAAATGCTGAGGGATATGGATAGGATAGACTGAAAGAAGCGTTTCTTATTGATGGAGAGATCCAACACTGGGGCCAAGAGATTTCGGGAAAAGGCAGAAAAGTTTGAGTAGATTTGCGGAAAGGATCAGAGAGGCGGAAATCATTCTAACCTTAAAAAAAATTGAGATGTTAAATTGTGATGCCAAAACTTGTAAGATTATGGGCTAAACGATGGAATACGTGATTCAGGTCGTTAAGCAGTTGTGTTTGACAAGTGCGGCCACAACAGGCTGAAGGGCCTCCTTCGATGTTGTCCTCCTCCACAGTATCGTGGTTAGTGTCCCCTCCTGTCACAGGGCTCAATTCTCCGCTGGGAGCATCGTAAAGGTTTTAAAACTGTCGCTCTGTTCCCCAGTGAAGGTTATTAATGCCTGGCCTTCAATTCTCGATGGGACATGTCACAGGAAGGACAGTGCTGCCTGAATCAGCGTGGGGAAGGTCTGCAGCTCCTGGGGAGAGAGATTGTCAGTGACAGTGCAAACACGTAACTTCAGCCAACTGCACATTGTGTTTGTGTTGCAATGAAAACCATTATCTCGAGTTGTTCCTGACTGATATGGTTATTTAAAACAGGAATCTGAGGAAGAAAAGAGCAAACCCATTCAGACATGAGTGCAGAAACATTTCTAGCAGAGCTACTGAGGTTGTACAGCGCAGAACCGCGTTTGTATGCATTGAATTCAGGTTGATGGGCACAGGTTGCTTTCGCTCGGCTGAGTTACCATTGTATAAATGATACAGATAGTGTTCAATGAGATGGTACATTTATTCAGTGGTTCGAACAGCTGTTAAGTCTGTAGGTTAGGTGGGTTGGCCTGTTAAGTTGCGCTGATGTGTCCAGGGAGTGAATTCAGTAATTTAAGTGAATTAGCCATGGGGAACGCAGTGATAAGGTCAGCAGTCACACGATGCCAGGTTTTATTCCAGCAGGTTTATTTGAAATCACAAGCCAGAGGCCTGGAGGGATTGAGAAGGGAGCTAGGTCTGGTTGAGATGCTGTTCAGAGTCTCCCTACAGACCTGATTGTCTGAACTGCACTTTCTGCCTTGTAGGGAATCTGTGATTCTATCAGAGAGGACACTGCCAGCGTTTACTGGGCCGCTAAGACATTAGAGACGATGCTGACTGCGTTTAGTGGGAATGGAATTTTATTTATTTTTGTTTTGGAAAATTTGACACTGAATCAAGGAAAACCGAATGGAAGTTTTCCAGAGTATTTGAGGTTTGGCGAGATTAAAATGTGGTAAATTCCCTCTTTCAAGTTCATATATTTCTGAACGTCAGGCTTTCAAAACCATGGATGTAGGACAAATAAATGATGGGAGAAGAATTTATGTCACTCAGTAAATCCGTTTCCAAAATATTTGGAAAGGTACATTTAAATACCCACAAGCAGTGAGTTTCACCAGGAGACAGACAGCCTGTGGCCAGGTAAAAGTGTAAAAGTGGGTTGTGGGGGGTAGAAGGTGCGAGGAAAAAATATCTAATTTGGATGACTTCAGATGCAAAGAAATATCGGAAACGTCTGCAGCTGAGTAAGATTCAGCAAAAAAAACCTCAGAGTCTTGAAAGATTTCTATTAATTTTCCACATGAAGCATTATAAATGGAACTGAGCAGATTTTGTCTATTGTCAAGGAAAGCTATTCCATAATGAATAAGAAGTGACCCGTCTCTTAGACATCGATTTCCTGCTTTAATCCCATGGCTTAAAGGTGGGAGGACAATCGCCATGATGTTGGGTTCATTTGACACCCACTGAAATCTGCCAAAGTAACTGAGCATCAAAACGGGCATCTTGTTTTGTAGTTTAAACTTCTGTTTTTCTCATCAGTATTTTCTTTAAACTGAAATAAATTCGGAGCAAAATTGAACGCAACATTTAACGTTCCAATCACATAAATCCAATTCACTTCCGATCATTGGAATGAACAGAGTGAAGTTGCAGCAAAATTAATAAAATGAAACGAACAACACAGCATTTCCGGGAATTTTACCCAGTTCAGGTTCAGCCATATGAGAAAGACCATCGAGCTAAAACATCACCTTCACTTCTGTCTCCGTATATAATTCTTCACGTGAGAGAGAAACTGTCTGAAGAAATTATGCGTCAAGACTAAATGTGAATGTGAATGTGACGGGAATTTCATGTTTTCTGGGTCATTCTGAGACAGTTCTGACTCTGAATAAATCAAGGACAAGGTATTCCTTCCAAGGACGAGGTGAATCACTTTGATTTTGCTGGTATTATTATTCTGCTGAAAGCAGAAACATAATGGTGTGGATTCGATTCCGTTCAAGGAATTTCTTATCCCCTCGGTGCACCATATGCGATCTTGACGGGTCACATGTGAGCCCCGTTGCAATGGGCTGAAGTCTCCCAGGGGTTCAGGCGACGGGTTGCTCTTCCATTGTGCTTGTCTGTATTTGAATCCTTCTCTGGATGTTACTTCTATGAAACGCAGCTGTGAGGTTTCCTTTTGTGCCTCGCATCTTTAGGATACATTGGATGGAGTATCTTCCTCTTGCCCTTCATTGCAACGGAGATTTGTGATAAATCGATACCTCATCAAAGTCGAAGTAGAGCAATTTGGTACTGTTGTAAGTTACATTGGGATAATGAAAAGGAGGGCAAACGTTTCTATTCTCCTTTCATTCCATCTTGACTTTCTATGAATTTACATCGAATGGAAGAGGAACAAATAAGGAGAGATCGGGTGCAATAGTTTATCCAGCGTGATTGTAAATTTTAATGTAATACTCCACACAAAGTTCTGAAGAGTACTTTAAACAGTCAATTGAATTGGGACCGCAGGAAACTTTTCCAATGAAACGAATTTTTCATTCTTTCACAACCTTTTGCTGTGCGAATCATACCGCGATACATCATCCAGCGTGATCACCAAATTGGCAATCATATTAGAGCTACCAATTTTCTTTAGCAATCACAACATCTGCACATACCCATCTGCGGTGTGCCATGTGCCATTTGTTGTATCCAAGCCACAGAATATTTCTTGTTCATGAACTTATGAGCTTAGTTCCTGATCGGTCTGTTCAGTTTGAGAAACCTTTTCTATCACTTCATCCCATCCCCCCAGAATTCTCAAGGCATCAATAAAATAAGGCGTTAGACCAAATGACGTTGGACTGGAAGTCGACCATTCAGCCCATTGAGTCTGCTCCACCATTCAACGAACTCATGGCTGATCTGATAATCCTCAACTCCATTCTCCAGCATTGCCACGACAAAGCTTCATCATCTTTCTGGTTAAATATCTGTCTGGCACAGTTTGAAAATACACAACAACTCAGCCTCAACAACAATTTCGGCAAGGAGTTCCACCGATTCATTGGATCCTGAGCAAAGAAATTACTCCTCATTTCTGGTTAAATAGACAAAATCTAATTCTGAGTTCATGTTCTCTGGTGCTCTCCTCATTCCAGAGGGTGAATCACCTGCCCGTATCTACCCTGTCAACATCCCATGAATATTGAACGTTTATAAATGTTACTATGTGATTATAGAGGTCCCCTCCCTCTCCTTTGTTTCAAGGAGAATAATCCCAGCCTAACCAATCATTCCACGAAGCTCCATTTTCTCCAGTGTTGACAACATGTTCATTAATCTCTGCTGTCCCCTGTAGCGTCCTTACATGTTAATAAGGCAGGTGGGGACATTTATGCGAAGAAACAGTTGAAATTTCAAGCACAGACAGCAATTGGATCTTGAAATCAGACAGTGACTGGAATCAGATTTGTCCACACAAGGACCAAATAGAGTAATGATCACTCTGACAAATGAAAATTTAATCATATCTCATTGACATTCAATAACTTTACTGTAAACAAATTACCCCGTGTAATCGTCCACAGAGCTATTATTTCGGGGAAAAAAGCTTATAGAAACTGGCTACATAAACACTTTGACAACAATAACATGTTCTTGAGAGATTTTTTGATTATAAACTCAACTCATTGTTCTGTGAATCCTACATCATTTGCAAGGCACAAATGAGACGTGGAATATAACTCTCTCCATTTGCCTAGATGGGTGTAACTTCAATAACACTTAAGGAACTGGACACCGTCCACGACAATGCAGTCACTTGAGTGTACCCACTTCAACACCTGCAATATTCATTCCCTTAACTGCTAAGGCACAATTCCAGCAGAGTTCACCAACTATAAGATGCACTGGAGTAAGTCATTCGGGCATTTTTGACAACCTTCAAAGCTCAACAGCTGTACTGACTATAAGGACAAGTTTGGAAGATGCAACGAAACGCCACCATTCTCAAGTTCCCCTCCAAGGCCCAGAGCACCCTGACTTGGAAAGGAATCAGTGAGAAACTCATTGGTGAAACGGCCTTGATGGGCAAAGTTGCATACTTCAGCCTTCCATCTTTTATCTTACAATTTGAAGAAAAATGTTGATTTATGCGTGACCAGACTTGTGCTCAGTCCTTTAGCTGTTTCCTAAACTGGTGGTTGCTTAAGTTCTGCTATCATCCACAGCCTGTGGTCAACAATAGAAAATACCTGAAAATCCTCTCAATCAACTGACTCGCCTCAAGATTAGAGTGGTGTTGGAGAAGCACAGCAGGTCCGGGAGCATTTGAGGAGCAGAAAAAATGGACGTTTCAATCAAAAGCCCTCCAACAGGAATGAGACTGGGATCACATGGGATGGAGAGATAAATGGGAAGGGGGTGGGGCTGGGGAGAAGGTTGCTGAGAGTGCTGTATGTGTATGCAGGCGAGGGGTGAACATGATATGTCAGAGAAGTAGGTGGAGTGGATAGGTGGGAAAGAAGATGCACAGGTGGTGCCATCAGGCGGACGGTGTTGAGCTGGAAGGTGGGAACTGGGGTAAGGTAGGGGAGGGGAAATGAGGCAACGGGTGAAGTCCAAATTGATGCCATGGGGTTGAAGGGTCCCGACGCAAATGATGAGGCTTTCTTCCTCCAGGCATCGGTTCGTGAGGCAGTGGCGATACAGGAGGCCCAGGACCTTCATGTCCTCGGGAGAGTGGGAGGAGGAGTTGAAATGTTCGGCCATGGGGCACTGGTGTTGATTCTTGCGAGTATCCTGGAGATATTCTCTGAAGTGTTGTGTGAGAACACATCTCCTCTCTCCAACTTAGAGGAGACCGCATCGGGCGGAATGTATACATGAAATGGCATGTGTGGAAGTGCAAGAGAAACTTTGATGGATGTGGAAGCCTCCATTAGAGCCTTGGACAGAGGTGAGGAGGTCGATGTGGGTGAGGTTTTGCAATTCCTGCAGTGATAGGGAATTTTATGTTTCCCTCCCCACCCCTATCCACTTTGACAAAGACCCTTTCCTCCATGACTACCTAGTCAAGTCCAGGCCCTCCAATGACCCACCCTCCCCTCACGGCACGTTCCCCTGCCACCACAGGAATTGCAAAACCTGCACCCACATCTTCCCTTTCACATCCTTCCAAGGCTCCAATGAGCCTTCCACATCCATCAATTGTCCGTGTGCACTTCCACACATGTCATTTATTGCATCTGTTGCTCGCGATGCGGTCTCCTCTACATTGGGGCCAACAGACACATTCTCGGAGACCGTTTCAGAGAACATTTCCAGGGAACCCACAACATTCAACTCCAACGCCCCAATACCAAAAACATCAATTACCACGTCCCCCGACTCTCCCAAGGACATGCAGTTCCTGGGTCTCCTCCACCGCCATTCCCTCACCACCAGACGCCAGATCTTGCACCTCGAGACCCTCAACCCCAGGGCATCAACGTGGTCTTCACCAGTTTCCTCATCTCCCCACGGCCACCTTATCTGAGTTCCAAGTTTCTACTGACCTGACCCACTTGTCTATCTTCTTTTCCACCTCTCTGCTCCACCCTCTTCTCCGACCTATCACCTTTAACCCCATTTCTATCCACATCTTGCATTCTCAGCTAATTTCTTCACAGACCCAGTCCTCCCGTTTATCTCAGCACCCTCGAGGCTCCCAGCTTTACTCCTGATGAAGGGTGTTTGCCTGAAACGTTATTTTTATTCTGCAAATCGGATGCTGCCTGACCTGCTGTGCTTCTTCAGCACCACTCTAATCTTGATTCTGATTTCCAGCACCTGCAGTACCCACTTCCGTCCATCTGATTCCCCTGTCCATTGTTCTTGAATAGGCAGTTGCTAAAGTTTCAGCATCATTTCCCTGCTCTTATATTCCCACCTGCGGTCAAGAACAGAAAGTATCTCCAACCTCTCGAGACCACTTGATCCCTTGTCCAATCACCTTCAAACATTCGTGCATGTCTACTCCAATTTTTCTTTAATTACTTTAAACCACTCAGCATTCACACTTTTCTCATTGTGCGTCCTCAAATTCATTATCACCCACTTCACTGGATTGAATTCCTTTCAGCATATTTTCTTGCCAATTGTTTCAAATCTCCCTGCAGTCTATGCCTTTCTTCCTCATGGTTAACGACATGACTAATTGTTACCTGATTTGCAAACAGCTAAATGCTGGCCACGACAAATAATTAAAAATCGTTGACCTATATGAGAAAACAATAGAACTCATCGAAGCCATATTTCATAAGCTTGTAGAGGACACCAGAAGAGGAGACTGTGAAGAAGGTGATCTAAGATTACAGAAGGGTCTTAATCCATTGCGTCCTTGGGCTGAAAAATGTCACATGAAGTTCAATCTGGATAAATGGAAGGCATTGCATTTCGCTACATCAACTAAGAGTAGGGCTTATACAATTAATGATCGGGCGTTTCATCGTGTTGTGGAACACGGAGGCCAGGAATGCAAGTACATAATTAATTTTAGTTTACTTCAGATATAGACAGCATGGTTTAAAAAAATGTCATCCTGCCTTCGTTGCGCAGTCCTTTGAGCGTAGGAGTTGGTCCATTATGTTGAAGTTGAATTGGACATTGGGTGATGCGTCTTCGGGAATACTGTGTCCAGTTCCTGCCGCCCAGTCATAGAAAGGAATTTATTCAGCTGGAGTAGGTTTAGAACAGTTATACCAGCGTATGGCTACAGGGGAAGGTTTGTGTTGTAACGAAAGGCTCGATAGGCTGACAATATTTTCACTCGAGCACTGAAGTTTGAAAGGCGACCTGAAAGAAATTTATAAATTATTGAGAGTTCGGCTCGAGTTAACTGTAACTGTCTTTTCTCCAAGGAGGGGGGACTTCAAGACGAGAGGGTAAATGTTCAAAGTGAAAAGACGGATTTAAAATAAGACATGAGAGGCTTTTTTTTAACAGAGGATGGTTTATGTGTGCAATGAAATGAAGTGATGAATGAAAGTACATTTACAAAATTTACAGGATATTTGGATCGACAAATGAATTGGAAAGTTTCAGTGGGATTAACAAAAGATATTCACTCATGCCAAGTACACTATTTATTGCACAGAGGTAAGTTCAGAATCAACCACGATATTATGGATCTGGAGTTACACACCAGCCAGACACCAGATAGGTGTGACAGTTTCCTTCCCTATCAGGTATTAGTGAATCAGATCGACTGATTCAACATCATCATTAGACTCTAGGTATTTAATTAAATAAAATTACCAGCATCTGCCATGCCAGGGTGTGAACCCATGCCCACAGAATTATATGTGGACATTCATATTAACAATGCAGTAATAATATCACAAGGGCATTACTAACCCTCAGCAATTACAGGAGCCGTCAGATGCGACTCGTTTAGTTTGGCATTATGTTCAGTATGAGCTGATAGGAGCGAAAGGCCTGATTTCATGCTGCATGAGTCTATGACTTTGACACTATGAAACTGGCAGTTGGTTGGGATGAACAGCAGCGTTGACAGTTTAGTTGATCTCCTTCTGGGATATGTAATCTTGCTGGTTACTCTGGAGGTTCTTCTGCTCATTGAGCCCTTCCCATACACGGGACTGTTGAACTGTCTGTCCCCAGTTTGACTGAATCGATGAGTTTCCACTTCAGCAGGTAATTGAATCACGCATTGCGCTGGTTTCTCTGTGATATCGGTTGAACGATTGGTAGAAATCATGTCCACGCAGACGTAAGTCCTATTGTCCATGTTGTGAATGTGTTTTTATTCTGCTTGATATATCCACAGGGTGGGGATATCACTGGTCAGGACAGCATTTGTTGTTCATCCTGATTCGCTGCTGCCTCGCTGCTCGAGATACATGGATTCGATCCCAGTCTCGTGTGACTGTGTGCAGTTTGCACATTCTCTCTTTGCTTGTGTGAGTTTCCGCCCACAGTCTGAAGGTGTGAAGGTTACTGGGGTCAGCCATGGGAAATGAAGGGGAACGGAATAGTTATGGAGTGTGGGTCTGATAGGATGTTCTTCAGAGAGATGGTGTCGACTGGAAGGGCCGAATGGCCTGCTTTCCCAACACGGTCGTCATTCTCGGATTTAGGGTCAGCTATTTCGTTCAGGTCCTGGAGACACAAGTAGGCAGGATTGGGTAAAGATGGTAGCATCCCCTGGATAAGTGACATGCATGAATGGGATTGCAGGAAATTAAAGGCATGTTCTCTGTTGCTGAGGTCAGGCTTCCATTCCAGGTTTTATTCATCGAACTTTAACATTACCACTTCCGTGAGTGAGTCCCCAAGGATGACTAATTTATTATATCACCACAACACCACTTTCTCCAGGTTGCAGTATTTATTGGGAACAAGAAGCTGATTCTGAGCTGATGCGAGCAAAAACAGGTGCCAATGTCAAAACCACTGATCCAAACAGGAAAATGAAATTTCATACCTCGCCACCCCAAAGTTAAAGTCTCCACATGCTTTGGATGCGCCAATCGGCTGTCTCAGCAACATGTACTGTTTATGTCATAATATTATAAATGGGGGCAAGTATTCCCTTCCGCCCCGGTTTTGAGCAGGACCATGCGCCTCTCTCCTGTCATTCCATCCCAGTTTCCAATTGGATCTTTGTGACTGCTTCACACAGTTTCTCTGATTCCGGATCTGGAACTGGGTTTTTCTGTGATTGCATGCAGCAGTTGGTCCTGCCTTGTGTGGGCAAAGTGATGAAGTAGCCGATGTTCAAATATAATGCTATTGAAGCATACGTTTCAACAATATTCTGCACTCTCCCAAAAGTTTGGAGAGTTTCATTAATCCTATTCTCCTGTACTCTCATTCATGGAACCTCCACAGTCTCTGGGGATGCGAAAGTTAAAGATTCGGTTCATTTTGCGTTCCTATATGCCTCTCGCTAAGTCCTGATATTGTACATTCTTCCTGATATTTCCTCTGCTACCATACTGGTTGCAATTTGCAAGCGCGGTCTGTGGAATGCTGCAACCTTCCACTGCACCATACGTTTAGTAGTTCGCATTCTGCGTTGTGATTGCAGCGACCTCGGCTCTAATCCACACCATAGCGGTCAGTTCTCTCAAAGCTTTACTTTTGGTGAAACACGGTCAGAAATTAATCGTTTTTTAGAAGATAATATTCTCCGAGGTGATGATTTCTTTTCCATCGAATTTTGTTGTTCTGCGTTTCAAATACCAGGATTTAAACCCAAAAGTTCTCGAAGATGTCTCTCCCTCCCACTCTCCCGAGCTCTCTTTTACGTCCCTCATCCCATTTCACTGAGGCATTGCACAATCTAACATACATTTTACGTTGATACCGTCCAGTCTGTGCCTATGCTCTCACTGTTGCCCAATCTCTTCATTTGCACCTTCAAATCATTCGATCCGTTTGGATATCGTGGCTGTGAGATGAATTCTCTTTTAGCAACTTTTACTGACATGGACCAGAGATTATTGAAGCGTCAGGCTGAATAAAAGGGCATAGGGAATAATTGGGGGAAAGAGACTGTATTGGAAAAGATCCCCCAGCAGGGCTTTCTGCGATAGCCTAGTGGTATTATCGCTGGATTGTTAACACAGCAAAGCCAGGTAATGTTCTGTGGGCACGGGTTGGATTCCCACCACACCACGACGATGATAGTATGTGAATTCAATAAATGCCTAGAATTAAGAATACGTTGTCTGAAAAACCCATCTGTTTCACTGACGTCCTTGAGGGAAGAAAACTACTGTCCCGATCTGGTCTGGCGTCCAAGTGACTCCAAACCGGAAGGCAATAAATGCTGCAGTTCCACCCCCGATGCTGTTACAGAATGGAAATATGTTAATTCGGCTCAGTGCTAGAATTGTCCAGGGATGAGATCGCACTGGGAAAGTTGTCGGAGAGATTCACTCGGATAATGTCGAGGCTGAAGAGTTTCAGTCATGAAGGGAGACAGGACAAACTGGGGTTGTTTGTCACCGAGCAGAGGGGTTTGTGAGGGGTATAGATAAGGTAGACAGAAAGAAGCGTTTCCCATCGATGGAAAAAACGATCACAGGGGGCCAGAAATTTAATGAGAAAGGCAGAAAGGTGAAAGTAGATGTGGAGAAAAGCGGTTTAGGCGGGCGGATGTTCGAATTTGGAACACACAGTCTGGAAGGGTCAGAGTGGCAGCAACTCTTATAACCTGAAGGAATATGCAGATGAGAATATGTTCTGCCAAGAAATCTTCGAGAAGGTAAGGCTATGGGCTAAACCATTCCTGTTGTTAAGCAGTTGCTTTTGACACATGCAACCACAACGTGCTGAAGTGTCTCCTTTGAAACTGTTGTCCTTGCTAGTATGGTGGTTCGTGTCGCCGTATATTATGTGGGAGTTAGGAGCTCAATTCCTGGCTGGGGCACTGTAAATGTTTTAAAACTGTCGGTCGGTTTCCAAGTGCGGGTTATTATTGCCTGCCCTTCCATTCTCCATGGGAAATGTCACAGGAAGGACAGTGCTGTCTGAATCAGTGTGGGGAAAGTCTGCAGCTCCCGGCGAAACAGAGTGTCAATGCAAGTGCAAACACGTGACTTCCGCAACCCGCACCTCGTGTCTGTACTAGAGTCTGAACCATTTAATAGAAAGAAGAAGGAAGCTGAGGAAGAAACAGGGTCAACCAATTCAGATGTGAGCGCAGAAACATTTTCCGCAGCATCATGAGGAAAACTGACAAATGGCTCCGAGAAAGAGTTTGTCTTTCAGAACTGTTAGTTCACAGAGATGTTTCTTGTTCCACTCAAGCCCTTCAGAAATTGAATAACAATTTAACTGAGACTTGAAATGTTAGAACACACCAGGCGATGAGTCACGTGCTGGAAACTGTGTTTAAAAGCCAGATGTTTGATAAGTGCTCATGATGCAATAGGCTGAAGGACCATTGGCCATGCTTTTAAAAACTCGATAGCTGTCATTTTTCAACTAAACAAAACAGGCAAAAACAAAGTCATCAAGGAAAGTTCCAAGCATTGCATATGTCGTCCCTGGTGCGAACGTGCTGAAATGCAGCTGTCTCACTGCTATTTCCCAATGTTGATTTCCAGAAAAGGAAAAAAAAATGTTGTTCCTTATGGAAATCTTAAATTGAACATGAGTTCCAGACATCACAAAACAGCAAAGGTAGCAGTCCTGTCAGAGTCAATGAGAATTGCATATCGGAGATGAAATCAAATGGGAAGAAACGCTGAAATCAGTTGGACTGGGGTGTGCAAATTTGAAAATCACACAACACCAGGTTATAGTCCAACAGGTTTAATTGGAAGTACTAGCTTTCAGACCACTGCTCATTCATCAGGTGATTGTGGCGTCCACAGTTGTAAGACACAGAATTTATAGCATATGTTTACAGTGTCATGTAACTGAAATTGTACATTGAAAAATACCTTGATTGTTTGCTAAGTCTCCAATCTGTTAGAATGACCATGTTAGCTTCACTTCTTTCATATGTAAAGTGCAAAACCTTTTTTATTTTAATGTTTAATTCTCAGGTGAAGTTTAACAACTGATGTCTGCGCCCCACCCCCTGTGATGCTGTCTGTTCCATAATGTTTAGACTGATTCTAGTTTATCAAAATGAGTTACCAGAGACTTACATGGATTCATGAAGTTTTTTGAGCAAAGTACAATGTAACTCTGCAAGTACAATTTCACCCCACAGACGTATGTGTGTGTGTGTGTGTGTGTCTGTAGGAGGATCTCTGTTTGTAGCTAGGGCAATTGGATCACCTGTACTGTGACATGAACCCAATGATCATGGGTACAGAATTTAGCTATCAGTCTCTGTGGGGGCACTTTTAGCTGCTGCCTGTTCCGAAGACCTTGGAGAACTGTCACCCGAAGATCCGAGGTCGAATGTCCTGGATCACTGAAGTGCTCTCCAACTGGTGAGGCACACCTGTCTGTTGATTAATGCGTAGCGCCCATTCCGTTGTTGTAGCCTCCGTTCAGCTTCACCAATGTACCATGCCTGAAGGCATTCTTGCCTGCAGCGTGTTGTTTTTTTTAGATTAGCGTCAGTCTAAACATTATGGCATGGACGCAGCACACAGGGACTAACACCTTCAACATATTATCTATGCTGACACTAATTGGTAAAGTCCACCTGAGAATGTAACTGTTAAAAGAAAGTTTTTCGATTGATAAAAGAAAGAAATGAACCGAACATAGTCATTCTAACAGATGGAAGACTTAACAAGCAATCAAGGTATTTTTCCAATGTATAATTTCAGTGACATTACACTGTAACCTTTCGCTATAAATTCGGTACCTTACCACTGTGTACTCCACAGCCACCTGATGAAGGAGCAGCTCTCCAAACGATATTGCTTCCATTAAACCTGTTGGACTATGACCTGGTGTTCTGCGATTTTTTACTTTGTATTAGAATGCAGATCTCACAATTAATATAGAGGTGAAGAAGCATTTATTCTCTAAGACCGTTCTGCATCAGTGGACTTTCTTGTAGCAGAAAGCTGTTGCGGAAGTGTCATTAGGTGTAATGAGGCTGAGATCAGCAGATGTTCAAACAGCAAAGACATCAAGCGTTATGGGGAAAGGCAAGAAAGTGCAGTTCAAGGTTATCAGATCAGATATGAAATCATTCAATAGCGGAGTAGACTTGATGGTCTGAATGGTGTCTATCTGTTCCTAAACTTGTTGGCCTCAATATGAAGCTGCAAAGACGAAGGTAAACAGGAAAACCGATATTCAGTATCTGCGTTGAACCTGGCTGCACTGGGCATGTAGTTAACTCTCACAAACCACTATTCCCCTTCCGTTTTCCTGACGCCCCCTCCGTTCTTGTTTTAAACTGATTGAACGTCAAGCAATTGCCGATGACATTGCTGATGTGGAACTGTAGCATATAGAACATAGAACATAACAGCGCAGTACAGGCCCTTCGGCCCTCGATGTTGCACCGCCCTGTCACACTAATCAGAAGCCCATCCCATCTCCACTATTCCATGAACGTCCATATGCCTCTCCAATGACGACTTAAATGCACTTAATCTTGGCGAATCTACCACGGTTGCAGGCAAAGCATTCCTTGCCCGAACTACTCTCTGAGTAAAGAAACTACCTCTGACATCCGTCTTCTACCTATCTCCCCTCACTTTAAAGTTGTGGTCCTCGTGCTTGCCGTCCCCATACTTGGAAAAAGACTCTCCATGTCCACCCTATCTAAACCTCTGATTATCTTGTATGTCTCTATTAAGTCACCTCTCAGTCTTCTCTCCAACGGGGACAGCCGCAAGGCCCTCAGTCTTTCCTCGTAATGCATTCCTTCCATACCAGGCAACATGCTAGAAAATCCCCTCTGCACCCTTTCCAAAGCGTCAAAATTCTTCTTATAATGCGGTGACCAGAAATGTTCACAATACTTCAAAGGTGGCCGTACCAGATCTTTGTACAGCTGCAGTATACCCTTCTGATTCCAGAACTCAATCCCTCTATTAATAAAGGCCAAAACACTGTTTTCCTTCTGAACAACCCTGTCAATTTGCGTGGCAACTTTCAGGGATCTGTGTATATGGATACAGTGATCTCTCTGCTCATCTGCACTCCCAAGAATCTTACCATTCGCCCAGTATTTTGCATTCCGATTACTCCGTCCAATGTGTATCACCTCGCACTTGTCCACATTAAACTCCATTTGCCGCCTCTCAGCCCAGCTCTGCATCCTATCTATGTCTCTTTGCAACCTACTACATCTTTCGTCACTATCCATAACTCCACCGACCATAGTGTCGTCCGCAAATTTACTAACCCACCGTTCTAAGCCCTCATCCAGGTCATATATAAAAATGACGAATAGCAGTGGAACCAACATCGACTTTTGCGGAAAGCCGCTAGTAACTGGACGCCAAGATGAACATTGCATCAACTACAACACTCTGTTTTCTTTCAGCAAGTCAATTACTGATCCAACCTGCTGTGTCTCCCACAATCCCATTCCTCCACATTTTGTATAATAGCCTACTGTGGGAACCTTATCGAACACCTTGCTGAAATCCATATACAGCACATCAACCTGTTTACTCTCATCCACCTGTTTGGTCACTTTGTCAAAAAACTCATAAGATTCGTTAGGCACAACCTATCCCTTTACAAAACCGTGCTGACTGTCCCTGATCAGATTATTATTTTCTAGATGATTATAAATCCTATCTCTTGTAACCTTTCCCAAAGCTTTACCAACAACTGAAGTGAGACTTACTGGTCTGTAATTACCAGGGTTGTCTCTACTACCCTTTTGAACAAGGGAACCATATTTGCAATCATCCAGTACTCAGGCACTATTCCTGTAGACAATGATGATTTCTAGATCAATGGCACAGGCTCGGCAATCCCCTTCCTTGCTTCCCACAGGATCCTAGGATAAATCCCATCTGGCCCAGAGGACTTGTCTATTTTCACACTCTGCAGTATTTCTAATTCTTCTTCTTTGTGAACCTCAATCTCTTCGAATCGAGATGCAAGTATCTCTGTATCTTCCACGCCAACATTTTCATTTTATATCGTGAACACTGTCGAAAAATATTTATTTAGTGTTTCCCATGTCTCCTCTGACTCCACACACAACTTCCCACTATTATTCTTGATTGGCCCTAATTTAACTCTCGTCATTCTTTTATTCCTGACATACCTATGGAAAGCCTTAGGGTTAACCCTGATCCTATGCACCAACAACTTCTAATGTCTCCTCCTGGCTCTCATGTCTCCTCCTGGCTCTTCTGAGCTCTCTTATTAGGTCATGCAGTGAAACGATTCTGTCTGCTGCACAACATCATTCTGCTTCGAAATATCCGGCAGTATTACATATTGATTACTGTAAACGTTAACCTTTAACAAGCCATGACAGTGAAATCAGTGAATCCTCATCACTATCCTACCAGGGAAGATTTCTGTTAACATCACCCTGGACATCATGAGATTCGCCATTCTGTTCTCCCATCCTACTGTGCGTGATCCCCTCTGCCCTATTCCGGTCTTGTTGGTTGGTTTACAATACTGAGGCTATCCAATCATCTTTGCATTTCAGTTTCTAAAGGATGAGACCTTCTCTCTGAGCTGGCAATGTGCTTGCTCAGTGGCAATGACACTGTCCTTGTAAACTAGAAAAGTGCTTGAAGTAGGCCATTCCTGTTTTTCATTCCAAGAACTTGAGGCAAACCGTTCGGCAGGACAGGAAATAGCGGGCGTGAGCAGTGATCAAGTTTGGCAGCAAGAACGAGGTGAGGCAGTATAAACTACAGAGTAATGGGGAAACAATGGGCAAGGAACACTGGGACGGGAGGGGCTGAATACTTCCTTTCTTTGCTGTAACCAGACATTGGTGTTGAACTCTGAAATGGGACAACATCGGACCAGTCTGCTTGTTTTCTCCCGAGGCCTGTGTCACACTTGGGGAAATGTGTCTGCGTGCTTCAGTCTATGGGTAAAAATGGGGTTCAGTTCCCATCTCAAACTTTAATCCCATTTATTGTGTTTTACGAGATTAAAACTTTCCAGAGAAATTAGCATTCAGGTGAAACATCAGAGTTCACAAGGTTACAGACCAAGTGCTGGGAAATGAGCTGATGGGACCCATTTCTGTGCTGTAAACACTCGAGAATTCAATCGTTTTTGAGGGGAAACCTATCTGCAGTAATATAATTCCAAAAACTGTGTTATGAAGATATGGTGCAGCTGCTTCAAAACTGAGTCTCAGCTATTTCTTTTCTGCCTTTAGATACATTGGAGCTGCAGCGATTGAGTGCGTTGGTTTCTGAAAACGAAACGTACCAATGAGCAATGTATTGGGCTATTCCAGGATTGCCTTCTTTGACAACGGTGGGACATGACTGATGTTGTCTATGATATGGAATACTGGATTAGTGGTGCTGGAAGAGCACAGCAGTTCAGTCAGCATCCAACGAGCAGCGAAATCAACGTTTCGAGGAAAAGCCCTTCATCAGGAATAAAGGCAGTGAGCCTGAAGCATGGAGAGATTAGCTAGAGGAGGGTGGGGGTGGGGAGAGAGTAGCATAGAGTACAATGGGTGAGTGGGGGAGGAGATAAAGGTGATAGGTCAAGGAGGAGAGGGTGGAGTGGATAGGTAGATAAGTAGATAGGCAGGTCGGACAAGTCAGGGAGACAGTAACTGAGCTGGAAGTTTGAAACTAGGATGAGGTGGGGGAAGGGGAAATGAGGAAGATGTTGAAGTCAACATTGATGCCCTGGGGTTTAAGTGTTCCGAGGCGGAAGATGAGGCGTTCTTCCTCCAGGCGTCTGGTGGTGAGGGAGCGGCGGTGATTGAGGCCCATGACCTCCATGTCCTCGGCAGAGTGGGAGGGGGAGTTGAAATATTGGGCCACGGGGCGGTGTGGTTGATTGGTGCGGGTGTCTCGGAGATGTTCCCTAAAGCGCTCTGCTAGGAGGCGCCCAGTCTCCCCAATGTAGAGGTGACCACATCGGGAGCAACGGATACAATAAATGATATTGGTGGATGTGCAGGTGAAACTTTGATGGATGTGGAAGGCTCCTTTAGGGCCTTGGATAGAGGTAAGGGAGGAGGTGTGGGCACAGGTTATACAGTTCCTGCGGTGGCAGGGGAAAATGCCAGAATGGGAGGGTGGGTCGTAGGGGGGTGTGGACCTGACCAGGTAGTCACGGAGGGAACGGTCTTTGCGAAAGGTGGAAAGGGGTGGGGAGGGAAATATATCCCTGGTGGTGGGGTCTTTTTGGAGGTGGCGGAAATGTCGGTGGATGATTTGGTTGATGCGAAGGTTTGAAGGGTGGAAGGTGAGCACCGGGGCGTTTTGTCCTTGTTACGGTTGGAGGGGTGGTGTCTGAGGGCAGAGGTGCGGGATGTGGACGAGATGCGTTGGAGGGCATCTTTAACCACGTGGGAAGGGAAATTGCGGTCTCCAAAGAAGGAGGCCATCTGGTGTGTCCTACGGTGGAACTGGTCCTCCTGGGAGCAGATACGGCGGAGGCGGAAAAATTGGGAGTACGGGATGGCATGGCGGAGAAATTGGGAATAGTGCCAGTGTTTGAGTTGAATAGACAAAGTTAAAAATCTCACAATATCAGGGCAGAGTCCAGCAGGTTTATTTGGAAGCACGAGCTATCGGAGAGCCGCTCCTTCATCAAGTGGGTGTTTTTCTGCAGAAAATTGGTGTGTGTGTCAATATGTGCGATCTTTTGGAAGATCATCTGAACTTTAACCGACCGTTCGTGGTGTCGACGGTACCCATGACTTGGAGGCGTTGGTGTTGGACTGGGGTGGATACATTTAATAATCACGCAAACAAATTTTAGATTCCAACAGTTGACAAACACCTGATGAAGAAAGAGTACATGGAAAACTGGTGCTTCCAAATACGTCTGTTCAATACCATCTGGTGCTATGTGATTTTTACTCTCATAGCATTTGGTAATGTTTAACTGATCGAAGACAGTGAAAGAATTTTCGCTCGTGAAGATGAAAATTTCAAATATTATCCACCTGAGCATAACAGAAATGATGAAGTTGGATGTGTGATGAATCTCCACAATGCGCTTGCGCAAAGTAAAAGTCGAACCTCAAACGCCTGATCCGTAGCCAGCAATACGAATGGTTGTACCACTGGCCAGATGCACAGCTGAGATTTTACACGCTGCAGAGCTATGGTGTTAACAAGGACATGAGCAATAAGAGTAACAGTCACAAGGTGAACAAAGAACAAAGATATTCACCATCATTGATTTACTTCAAATTGTCTTCAAAAAACGACCATTCACAATCTGATCAGCCAATGAATGAGGTCACTGATGATCTTGGAAATTGCAACTGACTTTGCTGCGTTTTCACCATAATTTGAGGTAAACTCCAGCCTAATCATAACATCGCATATTCCCATTAATTTTCAGCTTTAGATTAAGTGAATGACCTGTCCGTATTTGCAGGAAATGAGTGAAAATGTCCTTCCGGTAATGTAATCCAGTGCAGAGTCGGCCAGAAAAAAAAAAGACGAAGACATGAAACATCACTCCCATTTCTCTCTGTACCAATGCGTTTTCCTGAGTCGAATATTTTCAGGGCTTGTCTTTACTATCTAAAGAATTAATTATTTTCCCGGGAAAGATTCTTCATAAATCAATTAACATCTGAGGTGTTGAATAATTTTTTACTTCAGATTAAAATAGTTGAATATCTTTTCCCCCAGCCTAATGTCCCAATCCTCCCTCCTCTTCCATGTAAATACAAGCTTTGCCAGGTGATGTTGGAGCTCCCAACCTGACATTCCAATGCTCCTTGCTGCTCCATGTCAATAGAAGCGGCTCGACTTGAAGTTGGAGCTCCCACTCTGATGTCCCAATGCTCCCAGTTGTTACATGTCATTAAACGCTGGTCCTTGTGAGGTTGGAGCTCCCAGTCTGATGTCCCAATGTTCCCTCCTCCATGTCAATAGAAGAAGTCCAGTTGAGGTTGGATCTATCACTCTGATGTCCAAATGCTCCCTGCTGCTACATGTCATTAAAAGCTGCTCCAGGTGAGGGTGGAGCTCCCAGATGGATCTCGCAAATCTCCCTGCTCCATGCTAACTGAAGCAGCTCCAAATGAGGATGGATCTTGCATTCGGATGTGCCAATGCTCCCTGCTGCTCCATGTCAACAGAAGCTGCTCCAGGTGTGGTTGGAACTCCCAGACTGATGTCACAATGCTCCCTGATCCACGTCAAAAGACACTGCTCCAGATGAAGTGGGAGCTCTCATCCCGGCCAGCTCACATACTTCGATACCATCATAGAAATACTGCCCACTGAACATTTCCACCACTGGAGCCATTGGTGGAATATCTGCATCATGAGAACCTAATATTATTTTTAGTCAACACCGAATCATTATGTCCAAAAGTCATTCTTTCTTAAACCTTATTTAGCATGTGCATACTGCAGTCAAGCCGAAGTAAGATAGTGGTGCTAATTGATGTAAGCTTAATAAAAATTACATCCTATTTTTCATGTTGCATAACTGCGACTTGGCAAGGACAATGTTTATATTGAAATCACACTTTTATTCCAGGTGTGAGAATTTGGTTTGAATTATTTAAAATGAACTTGTTCACTGTGTAAAATGATTAAATAAATCTCGATTTCAAAACAAAATTGGTAACGTTGTCATCCATCTTGAAATGTGGTGTCTTCTTCTTTCAACCAGACGGGTATTATAACGAAAAGTCTATTAATGATATGCGTATAAAGACACTTTAAATCGCAAGGTTTATGAACGTTTGTAGCTCAGGTTGAGGTTTAGGGTGTAGGTTTGCTCGCTGAGCTGTAGGTTTGATACCCAGACGTTTCATTATCTGGCTCCGTCACATCATCAGTGGCGACCTCCAAGTGAAGCGAAGCTGTTGTCCCTTGCTTTCTATTAATATCTTCCTCCTGGATGGCGTTCCTGGGGTTTGTGGCGATGTCATTTCCTGTTCGTTTTCTGCGGGGTTGATGGCATTTAGATCTATGTGTTTGTTTATGGCGTTGTTGTTGGAGTGCCAGGCCTCTGGGAATTCTCTGGCATGTCTTTGCTGAGACTGTCTCAGGATCAATGCGTTTCCCAAGTCGAAACGGACTACCAAAAATCCATAAACGACGAGCCCCCTTCAGACCCATTGTCTCTTTACTCGGAACACCAACTTACAGACGGGCCAAAGAACTACACGAAAGACGGAAATGCCTCATAGAAGAGTCACAGCACTCCATCCACTCTACCCAGGAATTCCTAAAAATCATCAAAAAAACCAAAATAGAGGAAGAAGAAGCAATGATCTCATTCGACATAACGGCACTGTTCACATTCATCAACATCGACCCGGCAAAGGAAACACTTCCCACACTTTTAGAACAGACCATCACACACACCAACCACCATCAATCACATTACCAACGAAAACATAATGAAGCTAGTGGACCTGTACCTCACCACCCACTTCACCTTCAACAACATAGTCTACAAACAAACCAATGGCACACCCATGGGATCTCCGGTATCAGGATTCATAGCAGAAGCGGTAATGCAAAGACTAGAACAAACAGCCCTACCAACAATCAAACCAAAAATCTGGGTCCGCTACGTAGATCACATCTTTGTCATTACAAAACGAAACAAGATAGTAAAGACATTTAACATCATCAACAACACCCTCACAGGCATAAAGTTCACCAAGGAGGAAGAAACCGACAACAAACTCGCATTCTTGGACGTCACAGTAGAAAGAAAGGACAACGGATAACTACAAAACTGCGTATACAGAAAACCGACAAACACTGACCAAATACTTAACTTCACCATCAACCATCCCAACACACACAAACAAAGCTGTATGAGAACACTATTCCAACCAGCCACCATACACTGCAGCACAGACGAACTTCGGAAAACAGAGGAGAACCACCCATTCAACGTATTCGAGAAGAATAGACAGTCCGCAAATTCCTCAAGAACAAACCACGACAAGCAGACCAAACGCAGTCAGAAACCCTAACCACCTTACCATACATCAAGGAAGTTTCAGAAATGACAGCCAGACTACTAAGACCCCTCGGAATCCTAGTAGTACACAAACCCACCAACACTCTCAAACAAAAACTAACAAACTTAAAAGACACAGATTCAACCCGCGGACAAAACCAACGTCATCCACAAAGTTCCATGCAAGGACTGCCACCAACACTACGGAAGACAAACAGGAAGAAAGTTAGCCACCAGGATACACGAACACCAGCTAGCCACAAAAAGACACGACCTTCTCTCCTTCGTAGTCCTACATACGGATTAAAAATATCACTATTTCGACTGGGACAACACATCTATCCTGGAACAGGCTAAGCAAAGACATGCCAGAGAATTCCTAGAGGCCTGGCACTCTAACCACAATGCCATAAACAAACACTTAGATCGAGATGCCATCGATCAACCCCTCAGAAAACGTACAGGAAATGACATCACCACAAACCCCAGGAACCCGGAAGAGGAGAAAGATATGAATAGAAAGCAGGAGACAACAGCTTCGCTTCGCTTGGAGGTCGCCACTGATGATGATGTTACCTAGCCAAGTAAACAAACGTTTGGATTTCAAAGCTTCAGCTCAGCGAGCAAACCTACACCCGACATTTTAAATCATTTTTCATGTTTATGTTGCATGAATCTGCGGTTAGTGATCCACAGTTTAGTTTCACTCCCTCTAGGTAACATGCTGATTTCTCCAGTTGTTCATAGTTCAATGTGATGCATCCAGTGTGTGCATAACGAGAGGGAGCTTGCTTCCCACATCTTGTGTTTATCTGTGCCTTATGTCCAGCCTTCATCAATGGCGAGAGCAAGGGGCGAGGGCGAGACCAATATGTAAGTCTTTCCGTGCCCATGCACGGCACCCACAGCGGCAATTCTCCACTGTGCATTTACAGCCAGTTCTCAGTGTCCCTACACCCACGCCCTGCCGCTTTTGAAGTATCTCCATTATTTTTTGTTGTCTCGCTGTGCTCTTCTCACCAGGATGAATAACTTCTCCTCAACCTCCTCCAGATTTCATCTGACAAAAGATTCATTAAGAATCCCTTTGCATAAACATGCACTTCGCAGGTCTTGTTATTTGATTTTCCTGGATGTCTTTCAAACGGAAAAACGTTCACAGCAACTTGACATGAAAACGACAAGACAAGACAATCACGCTCTTTTTCATTATCCCAAGGCAACCGACATTTCAATGCAGTTTAGTCAACAGGGTCAAACGATGCTTTGAGATTGCATAATAGCGTTGATACAGATAAACTGACCATTGGAGTCCCGATTTCAATACAACATCTGTGGCCATTGGAGAACAGTCGAATTCGAACCCACGCCTGCGGAGCACAATGGATTAGTAGACCATCGCCTTAACCTCTCGGCCATCACGTCACCAATGCGGAGCTGCGGATGAACTTATGAATAATTGAATTGCGTAAATTATGCAGAGCAGCAGATATTTCTCCCTGGTGTTGGTGAAATGAAAAATAACACAGTACAGTTCCAGGAATATGGTCTGATCTCTGGGTTCTGAGGCAAGTGCACTCCCATTGTCACACTCTGCACACAGTGATCTGAACAAAAATGAGGAAATGAATATGTAAGAAGGTCTGTTGAATTCTGTGAAGATTTGAAGTCAACGGAATGAAGAACCCGAGACAGCAGGAGGTTTTCTTTCAATACAGCGTTGTGTAGAGCTCTTAAGGATAGTGGAATCATGGGTTATGGGACTAAGGCAGGAACAGGATACAGATTGAGGATGTTCAGCCATGATCATAATGAATGGTGGTGCTGGGTCGAAGGGCAGAATGGCCTACTCCTGCAACTGTGTGTATTGTCTATTAAATTACCTGTGAGGAATTGTTTTCCAGACTGGAGGAGAGTGCATAGTGCTCAATGTCATTATTCGGAACACCTAACTTCCGCTCAGATGTTTTTGACACGCACTTTTGTACAGAACAGACAATTTAAAAATCCAAAATAACGCTAAACTGACAATTGAACTCAACAATGCAAAAACCTTGATCTGTATCATTTTCCTGGGCCGTGCGACACCAAGTCACTGTATGATCACAGCAACACAGTGAACAAGTGTCAGAAGGAAAATGAGTGCAGTGTCAGAGCGCATGCTGGGAGCAGCAGGTGACACACACGGAAGTGCATTTCACTCAACAGGATCACTTGCCAAACAGCGGACTGCGGTGGAAGAATTCAGGGGGGGTTTACACTTTGAAATTTAATGCCAGAGACAGAATGGAGATCTGCCATTGAGTCTGTTCAAGATGAGGATTTTAAGATTTCTACAGATGCAAAACAAAATAAAAAGCTCATCGTTTATTGAAGGCAAAACATGAAATTGTACATTTCATCAATCTACCCATCTTTACAATGAGTACCTCACCACTTTCCTCACTCGGGGACAGAACCACTGGTGAAGATGATCATATAATCCACGTTACTAGCCATGGAATCAGAGAAACTCGGTTTCCCAAAGATTAAAGTAAAACCAGGAATGTAGAGGTAAGCATTAATGTGTTGCTCCTGTGCTGAAGGTGACCAGTGCACGGTATCTCTGTTCCAGTATAGTGGGCTGTGCTGTGCCGAAGTTTTAAGTTTGAGTCTCGCATGGAGCAGCTTCAATTTGTCGTCGTGTTGCGGGGTACGGATTGAAGGTGATATTGAGCAAAGCCAAGTTTATGGGAAAATACCCGTGTTTGTGGGTTGAGAAACGACCTTTTCTGGATAATGACTCCTTGATCAACAAACATACTGCAAGTATCTAAAACGTGAAGAGACGTATGTGGAGAAAGAGCCAAGGCTGATTTTTCAGCAGATGGATAACGTTTCCCATGTGCACTGCTTTAAATTCCGGGAAAATAGATGTTGAACTGGTTTCATGGACAGAGTTTGTTGCAAACTCACACAGGTTATTGCGATGATTAAAAAAAAATCACATAGGACCGTTTGAATATTGTATCGAACTGAATTTTGGTCTGAGCATATTTTATCTGAAATGGCGTGCTGCAGAAGAGGACAGAGGGTTAACTAAACAAAAGAACAGAGTCTTCTTGGTGGATTTCTTGGGTGGAGTTAAGAATGTACGAAATATACATGGCATCATGTGAATGTGGTCAAATCTTTAAAGTAGGTGTTGCCTCTCCAAGTGACGATTCAATTCCTACTCATTAGGATATCACTTCCGTCTGCAGTTATTTTAGGGCATGAGCTCCATTTACAGAGTTTCACCTTGAATAATACGCCACACCTTACCAATCCATGAATTTGTTATACTCAGTCTTATTCAGTTGTACGTGTTCATGAAATATCTTTGTGTCTGAAGTCAACAAATTCTAAATTGTCACGCAACCACACTGACTTTCACTCAATGGTAAATTCTCTCCTTGAACGTTTGTTCGTGTATCTTTTAAAACACTGTGAAATCAGCTTCTACGTTTTATTTGTGGAAAGTCGTTCACGATTTAAATAACTCTATTGAGTGGAAGAAACTCTCATCCAAACTTTTCTTAATCAGTCACGAATGGTTTTCAAGCTCGAACTAAAGTTATCTATTCACTAGAAAGAGGGACTTTCCCCGATTTACTCATTCAAACCTCGCGGTATGTGAAAATCTCATTTGTTTACATCAAACTTGCGTGTTTCTGCTCCAGCATTTCCAAATCTCGTGAATTAATTCCTTCATTCTTTCTATCATCCCGTTTGTATCCTTTCTGATATTTTTATGTCTCAGTAAACAACGTCACTTGGCTTTCTAATATCTTGCTATCCAGGAAACAGCGTCTGTGCTCTTTCTAACTTCTTCTCATGTTTTTGATGAAGAATGAGGACAAGGATTATACACAATGTTCCACTGAGAGTGACCAAAAGATTTTACAGTTACGCTATGAACTCTTTGCTTTTTAAATATGACGCCTCTATTTATAAACTCCAATAAGGTAAATTACTATCTAATCAGTTCATGAACATCGTCTCCATGGAGACGAGAATTTTCTATGTCTTCCTTTCTTCTTCCACGGAATGTCTGAAAGGTTTGTAAGGCCAACATCTCTAAATCCCCATGTCCCGAGTCAGTCTCAGCTATTTCTAAAGGCGACTGAAGTTCAAATACTTCATAGGGTGTCTTCCATCATTCCAGTGCAGACTGGTTCTGGACAGTAAATGCTATCACTTAAGGCCACCGTGAATCTGAAATCAACAGTTGTCACATAGTAATTCTCGTAGCTATTGTGTATCATATGTTCGTGTTCTTGTTCAATTTGTTCATCATTTCATGGGTCCCTGTATTGAATTCTACTGAATGATTAACTTGTGAATGGAGACATTCCCTTCACCACTCAGTCGAAACTCCCTGGAACATTGAAAGATTTTACTCATACGCTTCCAGAGGACAGTCCTGCCATTACTGGGATGAAGCAGTGAAAATTGCCCACGTATCCTCGAAGGCAAGGATTTCCTTTTCCATTTTAGCAGATCATTGCAGCACTGAATCCCATGTGTGCGTTCATTAAAACCAAAACAGTTGCAGCAAGAGTTTAAAACTAAGATTTTGCAATCTGCTTGCATTGTTTGTCCCAAAAATTACATTCCATATTATGGTATGTTTGTGGATGAAAGCACTTTCTGAATCTTGAGCAATTATATTTCAGTTTTGTCAAAAAAATTATCATTCGCTGTTCTCTCTTTCCCTTTCAGTTTCCCGTTTTATATCCCGTATTTTATCAGTTTATCTTAAGTTTTCAATAATTTCAATCAATCTCCCTCCTGATTTCCAATCCGAGAGAATGCCGCAATTTTGTCAATTTATTTGCAGTGCAGCTGTAGGGCGCGGTGACCAAGTGGAAAGGCATTGGTCACTTGAACCAAATAAAAGTAGTCGGCTCGTGGAATCTGGCCGTTCCATTACAGTTATATTAAAAACATTTAATGTAATCTTTAGCTAAATCATATTGGCAGAAAATAAGAAAACAAGATGAAAAAAATTGCTGATGCTAAAAATCAAACAAAAACAGACGTTGCTGGAATATTTCAGGACGTCTGGCAGCATCTGTGGAGAGACGGACCCAATGGATGTGAAACGTTAACTGTGATTCATCTGCACAGATGCTGCCAGCTCACCTGTGATTTTAAAGCAATTTCTGTTTTTGTTTCAGATTGGCAGATTTTGTCGGAGTTCATGAGAACAGTGCTCATTAGAATCAAACAGACAGCATGGATCTGGTTGTGTGAAATGAGACAGTAACAACGAATGAGTGGAGTGTGTTGTACTGGAAAAGCACAGCAGGTCAGGCAACATCCGAGGAGGAGGAGAATGGACGATTTAGGCATAAGACATTCATCAGGAATTCGGTTTGTGAGTCGGGCAGAGGAACAAAGCTGAAGCCAGGTGCCAACTCGCAGGCACCTCCTCCTACAGACCACGATCACAAACTCTCCTCCCCTCACCAAACTATCATCTCCCAGACCATCCACAATCTCATCACCTCTGGGCATCTCCCATCCATAACCTTCAACCTTATTGTCCGTGAACCGCGCACTCCCCGATTCTACCTTCTTCCTAAGATTCACAAACCTGACTGCCCCAGTCGACCTATTCTCTCATCCTGAGCCTGTCCCATTCGAATCATCTCTTCCAACCTCGACACAATCCTCTCTCCCCAGTTCAGGAAATGCCCACTCGTGACACATTCGTGACACCCCTATGCACTTCACCGCCTCCAAGAATTTCTTTTCACTGACCCCCAACGCGTCATCTTCGCCATGGACATCCAGTCCCTGTACAAATCCATCTGCGTGACAGAAGTCTGCAAGCCTTCCATTTCTTAATCTCACAGCATCCCAACCAGTGCCTTTCCACCGACATCCTCATCCACCTGGCTGAACTGGTCCTCACAATCAACAACTTCTCTTTCCAATTCTCCCACTTCCACCATCGAAACTGGTAGCCATGCGCACCGCATAGGACCGAGCTATGCCTGCCTGTTTGTCAGATACGCGGAACTGTCCATCTTTCGCAAATACACAGGCAGCATCCTCCACCTGTTCCTATGCTATATTGATGAATGTTTGGGGCCACTTTGGTGCTCCAACGAGGAGGTTGAATAGCTCACCAACTTTACCAACACCTTCCACTCCGACCTCAAATTTATCTGGATCATCTTGGCAACTTCCCTCACCTTCCTGGACCTCTCCATCACCGACTGTGACGACTGACTAATTACAGATATATACTACAAGCCCTCCGACTCCCACATATATCTAGACCACATCTCCTCCAACCCTATCTCGTGTAAGAACGCAATTCTTTATTCCCAATTCCTCCTCCTCCAGCACATCTGTTCCCAGGATGACCAATTGCACCTCAGAAAGAGCCAGTTGGTCTCCTTCTTCCACGATCACAAATTGCCTTCCCACGTGGTTGACAGCGCCCTCGAGTTCATCACCTCCATTTCACACACCACCACCCTTGAAGCCACGCCTCTCAACGCAACAAGGACAGAACCACCTGGTTCTCACCTTACACTCCATCAAACACCGCATAAACGCATCATATTCTGCCACTGATGCCATCTCCAAACAGACACGACGACCAGACACATATTTCGCTGCCCAGCCCTGCCAACATTCCGTAAAGACCAATACCTCCATGACCCCCTCTTCAGGTCCACACATGCCCCCACCAGCCCACAACCCTCTCCTGGCACCTTTCACTGCCACCAAAGGAAGGGCGAAACAAGCACCCACACCTCTCCCCTCATCTCAGCCAAGGCCAGAATGGACCATTCCACATCCATTAGAAATTCACCTGTACAGCTACCAATGTCATCTACTGAATCCCTTGCGCCCAGTGTGGTCTCCTCTACATCAGGGAGACAGGAAAACCTCTTGCAGGTCATTTCAGAGAACGTCTCTGGGACACCCGCACCCACCAACTTCACCGTCCCATGGCTGAATACTTCAACTCCCCCTCCTCCCCCAACAAAGACATAGAGGTCTTGGACCTCCTCCACTGCCAAACCGTTAGCACACAACGCCTGGAGGAGGGACGCCACACATTCCGGTTTGGGACCCTAACACCACACGGGATAAATGTGAATTTGAACAGTTACCTCCTTTCCCCTCCCCCAAGCCCAAGCCTTCAACTCGGCACCGCCCTCTCGACCCATTCCATCACTGCTATTTCTGACCTATTTTCTTCTCCCTCCTATTCATCCATCTATTGCTTTCCAACTATTTCCCCTTAACCCCACACCATTTCCATTTATCTCTTCGCCCCGACTCACAAGCCTTATTCCAGATGAAGGGCTTAAGCCTGAAACCTGATTTCTCCTGCTCCTCGGATGCTACCTGACCTGCTGTGCTTCTCCAGCATCACACTACCAACTCTGATCTCCAGCATCTGCAGTCCTAACTTTATCCTTGGAATTATCAATGACCTTAGAGTGAAAATATACCTCGCTTGCAGTGATCACAGTGTGACTGAGTTTTCCATTTATTTTGGGTGAGGGCAGGCTGGATCTGAGACGAGCGCTTACCATCTAAACAACGGGAATGGTATCAGATAGCGAAGCTCGGGCGGGCTGAAGTGAAGTGGAAAATTCTGTCAGATGATGGATCAGTACAATTGCATCACATCATCCAGACTGTAAATGACACGCAGAAAGAGAAAATCAACTTCAGTGCAGGCACAATGACAGGTAAAGTGGAAAGGATACAATACAACACACTGAGGTGCAGTGGAATTATTTCTGTGAAATGATTCGATATATAAGCTACACCTTTACATATGGTCTGCCCTCACATTGGGAAAAGGAATTCCCTGCAGTATAACGGCGATTTTGGCCTGTGACATCACAATGTTGAGAGACACTGACATGGTTTCTTCTATAGCAGCATGGCCGAGTAAAAGCATGATCGTCCCATCAACTCAAATTCAATACTTCAAAGCTCTCCTCTGTGCTGTACAACTTATTTGCTGCTCCTGTCGTCAGATCTCAATCACTTCACTGTGTATCTTCTTCTGCTTCCTGCTTCATGGAAACACTTGAAACGTGAACAAATCCACTTTCCACTTTCACCAATCTTTTGCAACTCCCGAGTTGGCACAGGTACGAGTGACCGCTTGGACTTCTCGAGTGCTCTCACTCTGGTATTATCTGAATGATAAAGTGGACTGTGTCTGATCTGCAGAATATTCCCACTGGGACGGTGCTGTTTATCCCATCCTCGGGGACTGAGCTGTCTCTATTGGCAGAGTATTCAGCCATTTCCCTCCACTTGCAGGCATTATGACGGGATATAAGTGCGGATATGCTCTGAAGCTTCCTCTCACGGGCACAGCCAGGTGCAAGAGCGCCGCTGGAACTTAGCAACATCGATTGCGAACTTCCTCCAAAAATCATTTATTTGAGAGAGAGAGAAAGGTGTTGAGCTGGTTGGAAAGAGAGAAATGGGCTGTGGACTCTCTTCCCTCAGTAGAATTCAAATAGGTGCATTTTTGTGTTGCCCATTTGATGTTCAGAATCAATCTTCGCAGAAAAATCCAGCAGAAAGGCTTTTGTTTCAGAGGCGTCGGTTTCTTTGCTGCAATCGGGCATCAGTTAACATCTGAGTCCCAACTGTCCCAGATGAAGCAGCTCCGAATGAAACCCTCACTCACTGAGAACCATCCCCACAGCCAGGAGCTGCGGGGCTGCAGGCAGTCCAAAGGGGAAGGGAGGATTAAAAACGAGCCATTATTTCTCCCTCAGCCTCTCTGTCACAGCGACAGGGAGAGGGACGGCAGAGACGTGTGACGTCATTCACGTGCCGACAGAAGCCGTTCAGCCCATCGAGTCCACGGTAAATCTCTGTCACTTGCTTCTCTCTGAGATTATTCATCATCAGTGCTGCTTGTTCTTATAATAGGGAACTTTATCTGTCTCGAAATGCTGTCTCCAACAGACTGAACCGCGTGTCATTCACGGCTGTTCATTTCACCCGAGGACCCTGCTGTGTGACACAGCATGGGGAATAACTGCAAGGCGGTAAAAACAATGACTGCAGATGCTGGAATCCAGATTCTGGATTAGTGGTGCTGGAAGAGCACAGGAGTTCAGGCAGCATCCGAGTAGCTTCGAAATCGACGTTTCGGGCAGAATCCCTTCATCAGGAATTAACGCAGTGAGCCTGAAGCGTGGAGAGATAAGCTAGAGGAGGGTGAGGGTGGGGAGAAAGTAGCAATGCGTGATTGGGGGAGGGGATTAAGGTGAAAGGTCAGGGAGGAGAGGGGGGAGTGGATAGGTGGAAAAGGAGCTAGGCAGGTAGGACAAGTCCGGACAAGTCATGGGGACAGTGCTGAGCTGGAAGTTTAGAACTAGGGTGAGGTGGGGGACGGGGAACTGAGGAAACTGTTGAAGTCCACATTGATGCCCTGGGGTTGAAGTGCTCCGAGGCGGAAGATGAGGCGTTCTTCCTCCAGGCGTCTGGTGATGAGGGAGCAGCGGTGAAGGAGACCCAGGACCTCCATATACTCAGCAGGCTGGGAGGGGGAGTTGAAATGTTGGGCCACAGGGCGGTGTGGTTGATTGGTGCGGGTGTCCCGGAGATGTTCCTTAAAGCACTCTGCTAGGAGGCGCCCAGTCTCCCCAATGTAGAGGAGATCGCATCGGGAGCAACTGATATAATAAATGATATTAGTGAATGTGCAAGTAAAACTTTGACGGATGTGGAAGGCTCCTTTTGGGCCTTGGAGAGAGGTGAGAGAGGAGGTGTGGGCACAGGTTTTCCAGTTCCTGCCGTGGCAGGGAAAGTGCCAGGAATGGAAGGTGGGCTGTAGGGGTGCGTGGACCTGACCAGGTAGTCACGGAGGGAACGGTCTTTGTGGAAGGTGGAAAGGGGTGGGAAGGGAAATATATCCCTGGTGGTGGGGTCTGTTTGGAGGTGGCAGAAATGACAGCGGATGATTTGGTTTATGCGAAGGTTTGTAGGGTGGAAGGTGAGCACCAGGGGTGTTCTGTCCTTGTTACGGTTGGAGGGGTAGAGTCTGAGGGCGGAGGTGCGGGATGTAGACGAGATACGTTGGAGGGCATCTTTAACCACGTGGGAAGGGAAATTGCGTTCTCTAAAGAAGGAGGCCATCTAGTGTGTTTTGTGGTGGAACAGGTCCCCCTGGGAACAGGTCCGGCGGAGGCGGAGGAATTGGGAATACGGGATGGCATTTTTGCAAGAGGTAGGGTGGGAAGAGGTGTAATGCAAGAGGTAGGGTGGGAAGAGGTGTGTATCGGGTCAAATCCCCATCACATACGTGACTGTTGTTCTCATGTTTATTTTTTCTCTATGTGTGCTGAAGTAACACAGTGAGGGAGCAATTACTGTTGTCAGACATACATGTAGGGGCGTATTAAATACTGAAGTTGTGAGATTTGAGCAGTGTTTATTAACATAGACCATTCACTGTTCGAATCTCTTGCTCAGGAATTTGACAAAGAGCGAATTTGAGCAAAGGTTGAGCCGGGGCGTTTACCCCATGACGTAACACGAGTTTCTGCAGTTGCTTTGTTGTTCACCTCATTTGTGTGTTTTACATCGTTGAGGATTTTGAAGTTGTCCCCTCTATAGAAAAGGCCTGTGCTTTTGCAACATTGCTCAAAAGATGCAGTACAATAACAGCCAATGCTAATTCTGTCTGCTTATCCAGATATTGATCCCTGGAAACAGCATTGTGCACTCTCCTCGAGTCTGGAAAACAACATCCTCACATATAATGTTATATTCTCGCTCTCATGGCGCTTTTCATTCCATCGGCTTCTGCTTTTCACGGAATCCGATTCAATGGATTCAGTGTGTACATGTGTCAATGTATGTCTGCCTCTGTGTGTGCATGCCTGTATGTCTGTGTTGGTGTGCGTAGTTGTGTGCATGTCTCTGTGCATTTCGGTGTGTCTGTGTTATAATATGTGCTTGTTTTGTGTGTGTGTGCGAGTGATTGTGTGTCTCTGTGTATCAGTGATTCTGCGTGTGTGTGAGGAGTGTGGGTGTCTGTGTGTAGGGGGCTTGTAAGGGTGTTTTCTATGTGTCAATGTGTGTATGCCTCTGTCTGTGTGTCTGTGTATGTGCATATCAGTATGTATCTGTGTGCCTGTGTGTGTGCGTCTGTGTTTCTGTCTGTGTGTTCCTTTGTGCATGTATGTACGTACATGTGCTTTTTGCGTGTCTGCATATGTGTTAGTTGTATGTCTGGCTGAGTGTGTCTGTCCGTGTATGAGAGTACATGTGCATTTGTGGGGAGGGTGGGTGTCTATGTGTATTAGTGTGCATGTTTGTTTGAGTGTGTATGCCTGTCTGTGTGTGAGTATGTGTGTGTGTGTGTGTGTGTGGGTGTCTCTGTGTGGGGAGTGTGGATGTTTTCGTGCGTGGGAAGCATGGCTGTCTTTGTGTTTGTGCGTGTGTGTCTGTGTGTGTGTTTCTGTGTCTGTGTGTGCGTGTGTGTCTGTGAGTGTGTTTCTGTGTCTGTGTGTGCGTGTGTGTCTATGTCAAAGAGTGTGATGCTGGAAAAACACAGAATTTCATGCAGCATCCAAAGAGCATGAAAGTTGGAATTTCGAGCATAATCTCATCACGAGTAACAAGGCTTGTGGACCATGTGGGCCGAACGATAAATGGAAGGGGATGGTGCTTGGGTAAGGCAGCTGGGAAGGCGACAATTAAATGATGGTGGAGTGAAGGTGATAGGTTGGAGCCAAGAGTGAAGTGGATAGTGGGAATGAAGACGGACAGATAGCACAGTTCAAGAGGGAGGTGCCGAGTTGGAAGGATGGATCTGGGATAAGTTCTGGTGGGGGGTTGGAATGAAGAAACGAATGAAATCTGTGTCTGTGTGTGTTCTGCGGGTGTGTGTGTGTGTCTGTGAGTGCATGCGTATGTGTGCATGTATGTATATATATCTGCATGAGTGTCAGCATTTTGTGTACGTGTGTGTGTGTCATGGGCATGTGTATGTCTCTTTGAGTGTGTGGCTCTCTGCGTCTGGGTGTGTGTGCGTTTGTAAGTGCGTGTGTAGGGTGGCTATAGGTATGTGTATCTGTATGTGAGTGTCTGTGTGCAGCTGTATATGTATGTGTGCACGTGTCTCTGTGTGTGTACGCGTTTGTAGTGTGTGTGTAAGTGTGTGTGGGGGTGGCTATGAGTATTGTGTATCTGTGCATGAGTGTCTGTGTGCAGCTCTATGTGTGTACATGTCTGTGTGTGTGTGCGTGTTTGTAGTGTGTGTGTGTGTGTGCGTATATGTGTGTTGATGGTGCTCTCAGTTTGGATGGTGCTGTGAGCTGATACATTCCCTCTGTCCTTCCTAAACTGAATCCCTATATTTTCGCCCTCCATTACCACCTGTACAGAGGGGTGGGGAGACCAGCAGAGACTGACAGCGACAGAAAGCTCAGCAAGTCTTTCACCATCTGTGGGCAGAAACGGAAGTTAATGTTTTGGGTTGAGTACCCCTTCCTCAGAAACTCATGTCAGGGGGATAGTACATCACATTAACACCACAGCGACTGCCAGACTCGCCCTACACTGATACACACAGATAAACACACACGAACACAGAGACCTAGAGACACTCACTCATACACTGACACTAACACAGACATGGAGTGTCTGTCAGTATTTCTCTTGCTCCGCTAACTTTGTCAATATATCACTTGGACTCTGGTATGTGTCAGTTTTTTTCAGTCTGTTCTTGGTGAGTGTTTTCGTATTGTGCTTGTTCACACCAGTGAGAGAGTCAGTAAGTAAGAGTGGAGTGTGATTGTAAGACAATTTCAATGCTTGCCGAAACCAAACCTGGAAGAATTGTAAAGTGTATGGAGGACAGTGTGGAACTCCAAAAGGGCAGTGACAAATTGGTGGAGTGTTCTGTTTTATGGCAGATGAGCATCAATGCACAGCAGTGTGAGATGATGCACTTTGGTAGGAATAACATTGACAGACAATATAAAATATCTGTACCGTTATAAAAGGGCTGCAGGAGCACAGGATGCTGGATGTATTGGAGGACAGATTATTGGACATGGCAGAACAAGTGAGGAGACAGTAAATGTCACAGATTATTTTCAGTATCTGAGCTTTTTACAGGAGGAGGGAAAGGAGGGAGCCTCCGTGCTCCCTTCCTGGGAGGTAGTGGTGACGATGTGTTGTGAGCCCACCCTCCGGCCACCGAGATGCGGAGTTTCCATTTATACCAGCTCGACACAAAAAAAGAGATGGCATCAGGGACACGGCTTCTACGTTGTGCCGGGGAAACGGAACTGCCAATGGGTTTAAAGTGAGAATTGCCCTTCGCTGAACATTGCTCCTTACTCGTTTGGTGATATGTGGATATTTCAGAATCTCCACGCGAGGCATCCCGGTCCTCTCCAACTCGTAGCAGGGTCCTCCCCATGTGGTGGTGGCGGGGTGGGGGGGTGGTGGGGGGATGAGGGAGCGGATATCGGGCACTCCACCACCCGGCTTGACCATTTCTGTCCTATTCCAGTCTGTTCCTCCTGGAATGGTACAAAGGGAGGGAGGGAGGGAAGGTTGCAGTGGGTGGCCCTGCTCTTAGTTCTGGTGTAGGTGTGGCAGGGGAAATGGTGTGGTGTCAGGAGGGAGTTAGTCCATAGTGTTACGGCCATGTTGTTTTATTAGTGTGGGTGGTATAGTGGAGGGAAATTAGGAGAGAGAGAGAGAGAGAGAGGGAGAGAAGGTGCAAGAGTGAGAGTGGTGGAGCATGAGCCTAGTTCGGTGGTTGGTGCTATAACAAATATACAGTGAGTGCGAGGGAGCAGAGAGAATACAGTGACCCTTATTCTGACAGAGTGGGGAAGGTGATTGATGCTTGTCCTGTATTGCTGGACATTTCCTCAGACCGCAGATACAGCACTGAGCTAGGTGGTGAGCTCGGACAATGCTCAGGGGGTCTGGTGGTGTGGGTCCCTCTGGGAAGAGAATGGTCTACCTCTGTACTAGCCCATCCACCAGGACTTCCAAACCCCTGTCCAAAAAAACCGTGTTGTAATTGTCCCTTATCTGCCATGCTCAGGGTAAACAGTGCAGGGCAACTTCTATCGAAGAAAGCTCAACCGTCTGCCCATTGGCCTTTTGAAGATGGCACCAGTGCCAGAGATCACGGAATATCCAGGGGCATCCGAGCGATGGTGAGTACCTCCAGCCATGATGGGTGTGAGTATCGGGCTGGTAATGAATAAGAGGGACACCATGGGGTGGAGTGGGTAGTTAATGAGGTGAGTTTGATAAGATAGCACCAGAAACTTGCTCAGCCTCGTACAGACAATCCGTATGTCACATTCAATGAAAACGTCACTGAGACAAATTATTCTTAGATTCAGACCAGTGAGTCATAGATTCTGTTGAAACCACTAACAGTCACAAAGCTGCAGTTGCTTGTCCAATGCTCTCCATCACAGAGAAGGACATAAACTTGACCTACCCTTGGGAATTGAGGTAGGGCAGGAGATTGAGTTATCAGTGGGGAAGCACTTTGGAACAAGTACTCATAATTCTATTAGTTTTAAAACAGAGATGGAAATGGATGAAGTGGATCTAAAAGATAATGTTTTAAATTGGAGGAAGGCTAATTTGATTATATTAGGCAAGAACTTGGATAGGGTAAATTAACAAAGTCTTTTCCCTCGGGTCCGAGAGTCCAGAACAAGAGGGGATAGGTTTGGGGTGAGAGGGGAAGGATATAAAAATGACTGAAGGGACAATATTTCACACAGAGGGTGGTACGTGTATGAAATGAGCTGCCAGAGGAAGTGGTGGAAGCTGGTACAATTGCAACATTTAAGAGGCATTTGGATGAGTGCATGAATAGGAAGGGTTTGGAGGGAAATGGGCAGGATGCTGCCAGGTGGGATTGGATTGGGTTGGGATATCTAGTCGGCATGGATGAGGTGGACCGAAGGGTCTGTTTCCATGCTGAACATCTCTATGACACTATGACTCTAACTTCTAAACTGGATTAGAATCGATATTCACAGATAAGGGGCCAGCTCAGAAGCGGGAAGCCTTCAAAAATGAGATATCAAGAGCCCAGAGACAGTATGCCCCTTTTAGGGTGAGGGGTAAGGCTGGAAGGTGTAAGGAATTGCTGGCAGATTGGAGAAATTGATGGCCTGGTCACGGGTAAGAGGGAGGCCAATGTCATATAAAGATATCCGGAGTCGATGTTTTTACAGTATTCATTCACGGGATGAGAGTATAACTGGCTTAGACTGCATTTATTACCCATCACTAATTGCCAAAAGGCAGTTAACAGTTAACCATATTGTTGTGGGTCTGGAGTCACATGTAACCTAGACCAGGTAAGGATGGCTGTTTGCTTCCTTCAAGGGCATCAGCGAACTAGTTGGGTATTTCAAACAATCAAAACTAGATATATCATCGTCATCAGCCTCTGAATTCCAGATTTAAAGTGACTGTCGAGAAGAGTCTATCGCCAGTAGAAGTATAATTAAAAGGGAAATCCGGAGGCCATAAAGGGGGCTTGAGATAGCTTTGACAAATAGGGTTAAGGAGAATTCAAAGGTACTGTACAAACACATTAAGGACGAAAGAGTAACTCGGGAGAGTTTTGGGTCACTTAAAGATCAGCAAGGCTTCCGATGTGCAGAACAACAGGAGATGGAGGCGATACTAAACAAGCACCTTGCATCAGTATTTACTGTGCAGAAGGATATGGAAGCTAAGGAACTTCCGAAATTAACAGTGACATCTTGAAAAGTGTCTGTATTACAGAGGAAGAGATGCTGGAGTTCGTAAAGCCTGTAAAGATGGAAAAGTCCCCAGGACCTGATAAGCTGTAACCTCGAACTCTGTGGGAAGCTAGGGAAGGGATTGCTGGGTCACATGCTGAGATACTTGTATCATTGATTGTCACAGGTGAGGTGCCAGAAGATAGGAGGTTTGATAACGTGATGTCATTACTTTCAAAAGATTAAGAAGGATGGTAAGGAAAAGCCGGTGAGCCTGACGTCAGTGATGGGCATGTTGTTGGTATGGATTATGAGGCACAAGGTCTGCATGTATTTTGAATGGCAAGGACTGATACGGAATTGTCAACGTAGCTTTAAGCATAGGAAATGGTGTCTCACGAAATTGACTGAGATTTTGTGAAGAAACTGACTAAGAGGATTCATTGAGGCAGAGGTGTACATTGCGATATAGACTTCATTAAGGCATTTGACAACGTTCTACATAGTAGACTGGTTAACTAGGTTAGTTCACATGGAATGCACATGGAAAACTAGCCATGTGGATACAAAATTGGCTCGAAGGTAGGAGATAGAGGGTGGTGATGGAGGATTGCTTTTCGAACTGGTGGGTTGTAACCAGTAGTGTGCGCCAAGTATCAGTGCTGGGTCCACTGTTTTTCATTATTTATATCGATCATTTGGATGTGGACACAGCAGCGATAGTTGGTTAGTTTGCAAATGACACCAAAACTGATCTTGTTGTGGACACACAGAAGGTTTACGTCAGAGTATAATGAGATCTTGATCAGGTGGGCTGATCGGCTGAAGAGCAGCGAATGGTGTTTAGTGCAGATAAATGTGAGGCACTGTAGTTTGGAAATGCAAATCAGGGCAGGAGGTAGACACTTAATGGTAAGGTCCTGTGGAGTGTTGCTGAACAAAACGGCTTTGGAGTGTAGGTTCAAAATTCCTTGAAAGTTGTGTTACATTTCGATAGAATACAGTAGCAGCCATTTGGCATGCTTGCCTTTGTTGGTCAGTGTTTTGACTATATGAATTGGGAGGCCATGCTGCTGCTGTACAGCACATTAATTCGGTTATTTTGGAGTATTGTATTCAATTCTGGTCTCCCTCCTTTTTGAAAGATATTGTGAAACTTGAAGGTAGACAGAAAAGATTTACAAGGATGTTGCCAGGATTTGAGCGAAAGGGAGAGAGTGAGTAGGTTGGGGTGATTTTTCTTGGAGTATGAGAGGCATATGTAGGGTTAATAGCCATATCTCTTTCGCAAAACTAGAGGGCATGGATTTCAGGTGAGACCCAAGCACCAACTTTTTCTAATACAGAATGGTGCATGTGTGGAATGAGCTACCAGTGGAGGTGGTGGTGCCTGTTATGATTACATTTAAAAGGCATTTGGATGGGTACATGAAGAGGAAGGGTTTACATCGAAATATGCCAAGTGGTGGCAAATGGGACTCGTTTAATTTGGGATATCCCATCGGCATGGACAAGTTAGACTGAAGGGTCTGTTTCTGTGCTGTACATCTCCGAGAGTCTATGATTCTGTCTGAACTCACACCAGTATACTATTAATTCAGCATTGCCGGAAATACCAGCCTATGTTACTTGATGCTATCGAAATGTCTTCACTTCAGCATTTTTAAACATGCGAACACATCCTTCCACAACACTGACTCCGAGTCTCTCTCCATCCGTCTATTTCCCAAATCCCTCCCATTTGTTGCTATTTAAACTGTTGGTATTTAAACTGAGCATCAGCTTCCAACATTAAGCAGCTTAGAAACAAAGTTCAAAAACCATAGCGTGTGTTTTATTTGACTTCCCGGTGTCCTGCTCTGTGCTCCATGTTGGATAGTGGACTTTCAGCAGTTTTGATGCACACCTTTCTAACTTGCTCTGCGCCGATCAATTGAACGCCTGTGGTAATCACTCTCTACTGATCATGTGCTCAGTAACACAAGGAATCGCTTGCACTGTTACTGATCCAGAAGAGCATTCTCACTAGCACTTGAGTGACATTTAACTTAATTCGAGTTTTGGAATGTTAGTGGAAAAGCTGGGGACGGTTTCCTGGAGGCTGTGCTTTAAGCTGCTGTGGAAATTCAGGAAGACCAGATGCTTTGGTGACCCACTCTGGATGAGTCACGGTGACTGTAGTGACAGCATCTGCAACATGACCATTAAAAGGAGCAGAGACTGCAGAGAGGGGAATATCTTAAAAATGGAATGAGGGAATCACAATCAGATCAGAGAATAACTGCCTCCTATCCCTGTGTCCCAGTCTCGAGCATTTGAGTGATGGCCTCCTGTTCCTGTGTCCCAGGCTCGAGCAGTTGAGTGATGGCCTCCTGTTCCTGTGTCCCAGGCTCGAGCAAACAGGTGACGGCCTCCTGTTCCTGTGTTCCAGTCTCGAGCAGTCGAGTGACTCGCTTCTGTTCCTGTGTCGAAGTCGAGAGCAGTTTAATGACTGGCTCCTGTTCCTGTGTTCCAGTTTCCACCTTCTGCCCCTGATTAACAGGCTCCAATAGCTGTGTGCTATCCTCCTGCTGTCCTTCAGTAACAGGCTCCAATACCTTTGTGCTAACCTCCTGCTACCCCTGAGTAACAGGCTCCTATTGCTGCATGCCCTCTTCCTGCTGCTCCTGAGTAACAGTCTCCAATAGCTGTGTGCTGTCCTCCTGCTGCCCCTGAGTAACAGGCTCCAATAGCTGTGTGCTGTCCTCCTGCTGCCCCTGAGTAACAGGCTCCAATAGCTGTGTGCTGTCCTCCTGCTGCCCTTCAGTAACAGGTTCCAATAGCTGTGTGCTGTCCTCCTGCTGCCCTGCAGTAACAGGCTCCAATAGCTGTGTGCTCTCCTCCTGTTGCCCCTGAGTAACAGGCTCCAATAGCTGTGTGCTGTCCTCCTGCTGCCCTTCAGTAACAGGTTCCAATAGCTGTGTGCTGTCCTCCTGCTGCCCTTCAGTTACAGGCTCGAATAGCTTGCTGCTCACACCCTCCTGCCCCTGAGTAACAGGCTGAAATAGTTGTGTGCTGTCCCCCTACTGCCCCTGATTAACAGGCTCCAATAGCTGTGTGCTATCCTCCTGCTGCCCTTCAGTTACAGGCTCCAATACCTGTGTGCTAACCTCCTCCTACCCCTGGGTAACCGGCTCCAATACCTGTTGAACACCCCCCCTGCTGCCCCTGAGTAACAGGCTCCAATAGCTGTGTGTTCTCCTCCCGCTGCCTTGGGTAACAGGCTCCAATAGCTGTGTGCTCTCCTCCTGACTAACAGGCTCCAATAGTTCTGTGCCCTCCTCCTGCTTCCCCTGACTAACAGGCTCCAATAGCTGTGTGCTCACCCCCTGCTGTTCCTGAGTTACAGGCTCCAATAACTGCGTGCTCTCCTCCTGCTGCCCTTTAGTAACAGGCTCCAAAACCTGTGTGCTCATACTCTGCTGCTCCTGAGTAACAGGCTCCAATAGCTGTGTGCTGTCCTTCTACTGCCCCTGATTAACAGGCTCCAATAGCTGTGCACTCATACCCTGCTGCTCCTGAGTAACAGGCTCCAATAACTGTGTGCTCTCCTCCTGCTGCCCTTCAGTAACATGCTCCAATAGCTGTGTGCTCACCCCCTGCTGCCCCTGAGTAACATGCTCCAATAGCTGTGTGCTCACCCCCTGCTGCCCCTGAGTAACAGGCTCCAATAGCTGTGTGCTCACCCTCTGCTGCTCCTGAGTAACATGCTCCAATAGCTGTGTGCTCACCCCCTGTTGCCCCTGCGTAACATGCTCCAATAGCTGTGTGCTCACCCCCTGCTGCCCCTGAGTAACAGGCTCCAATAGCTGTGTGCTCACCCCCTGCTGCTCCTGAGTAACATGCGCCAATAGCTGTGTGCTCACCCCCTGCTGCCCCTGAGTAACATTCTCCAATAGCTGTGTGCTCACCCCCTGTTGCCCCTGCGTAACATGCTCCAATAGCTGTGTGCTCACCCCCTGTTGCCCCTGCGTAACATGCTCCAATAGCTGTGTGCTCACCCCCTGTTGCCCCTGCTTTATATGCTCCAATAACTGTGTGCTCACCCCCTGCTGCCCCTGAGTAACATGCTCCAATAGCTGTGTGCTCACCCCCTGCTGCCCCTGAGTAACAGGCTCCGATAGCTGTTTGCTCACCTCCTGCTGCCCCTGAGTAACATGCTCCAATAGCTGTGTGCTCACCCCCTGCTGCCCCTGAGTAACAGGCTCCAATAACTGTGTGCTCACCCCCTGCTGCCCCTGAGTAACATGCTCCAATAGCTGTGTGCTCACCCCCTGCTGCCCCTGAGTAACAGGCTCCAATAACTGTGTGCTCACCCCCTGCTGCCCCTGAGTAACATGCTCCAATAGCTGTGTGCTCACCCCCTGCTGCCCCTGCGTAACATGCTCCAATAGCTGTGTGCTCACCCCCCGCTGCTCCTGAGTAACTGTCTGCAATATCCGTTTGCTCTCCACCTGCTGCTCCTGAGTAACAGGCTCTAACAGCTCTGTGCTCACCTGCTGCTCCTGTGTAATGGAACTGTAGGACTGAATGGCCTTTTCACATTCCAATCAGTTCGTATTGACTGAGAATCTTTCTGCTGTTTTTGTAAAATACCATCAAAATCAGAATGTTGCATTTATATGTTATTTCTCATTAACTAAGCAATCGTGCTAACTGACTCTGCTTTTGTTATACTGGTCTGAGAAGCTGAACGAGTAACAGTTTCAAGAGGCTGATCAGTTCCTCCTGTCCCTCTGTAACAGGCCGAAAGGCCTATGTCTTCCTATGCCTCTTTCGCATGCACTTGGGGACAGAATTGTTTCTCCCTGTTCCTGAGCAGCAATTTCAATGTGCTGAATGGTGCCTCGACGTTATGAAATGGTTTGATGCCAGGGCATTTCAAACTACGAGCGGCATTACTCAAGTATCTAGAAACTTCCCTACAAGGCATTTTATGCATCTGATCTGTTATTCTATCCATGTGTCCTTTTTACAAACAGGATGGAACATATACAACCCAGCAATGTTCCAGCAATACTCCTACATACAAGGAAGAAAGATTAAAAAGATTGAAAGATTTATGATCTATCCCTCGGCAACAGTCATCCACTCAGTCCAGACTGAGTAAATGTTCCCTTTTATTGGGATGTGTAAAATGAGGTAAGGAACTGGTTAACTGGACCTGTTTGTTTGGTAACTATGTTGAATGTCTGTCTCCAGAGATTGTACTGATCCCAGTGGAGGGTTCACATATTTTAATGATAAAATGGACACTGTAAAATGTGTTATCCCATAGTACGAGTGGGTGTATCACCGACAGCACTCACAGGGATCAGCAGCTGCAGAGACGGGGGAATGGGAGATCTGACTCTGAGAACTTTAGACTGGAATGTAACAACAATGGATAGGAGTTTATCCTATTATGTATGGATTCTTCCTACATATCATTCCTGGCCATTACCATTGCGGATCGAATATGGACTTCACATTATTCAATATTTTTATTATCCTACCCTGACTATTATTGGTGTACCTGGTAAGTTTCACTGTCAATTTATTATTTGCATTAATCATGTGTGACTGTATTATTTTTCTTTACATTTACTCTACTGTGTTAACATTCACTCTCCAAACCACCACGAACGACTTTCCTTCTTTCGTTCTGGCACTGTGCCTTGTCGGTTGACCAACTCAGTTTCAGCTATGGAACACAATTTATTGTATCACAGCCCTAGTTAAATATTGAAAGCTTGGAGGACACTGTCTTCTGTTCTGGTTACAAACACCATTTCGTTCCTCTGACTTCACCTCATCCTTGGCCATTATCTGAGGCTGAAACAGACGAGTCGCAACTATGGTGATCCCTTTGTCCACGAGCTGATTCCGAATCCATATCTTAACCATTCCTATTTGTAATTGTTAACGTCTCCTGAATATGCTTCACTGGCTTATTCTATCTGCGATTTGAACCCTGAGCTATGAAATGTAGTCTTAATGATCCCAATCATCTGCTGCTGACACTCCCAAATTCAAACCTGCAAATCTGAGTCGACATTCCAAGGCTCGGTTCTCACCTCACACCAAAATCCCATCATTTCTTTGAGGATCGATTTATATTTTTGCTGGGTCTGGCAATGCCTTTAATTTAATATTTTGAACCACATCGTTTCCTCTGTCTGTGGCACAATCCTCAGTGTCTCTATATTGATTACCCAAACCCTTGTCACTTGTTCTCATTTAAACTGATTCCCTCCATGTGTGTTCTCTCTCAAACAATTTTCATATTTATCGCCACCAAAACACACATATACGCACAAACATACAGTCTCTCTCTCTCTCTCTTTCTCTCTCTCTCTCTTTTTCAGCAACACATTTTTAAGCTCTGATCTCCAGCATCTGCAGTCCTCACTTTCTCCCAGTTTATGGAGTACTCCACTAGCATGGTCTGCACAGCTCTCCATTCTGGCTTAACTTGTCCCAGCTTACGGTGTCTGGGTTGGTTCTGTGAGGCAGATTCGAATTTTGATGTAACGAAGCATTTCAACTGATCTGCCAATGTTTTCATTTGATGTTCTCATTTCTGTGATTGGACCCACCATTGTCTCAGTTCTCCAGTTATTCTCACTCTCCTGTCTCCTTATCCATAGTTATCAGTTAATTAATTGTTTGTTTTTCTGTATCGTTCCCTGGTGTTTTATTTTTGGCTTCTGAGTGTATCGAATGCTGACATTGTGAAGCTCTGAAACAATGAAATAGTGTGTATTGGGCAGTTGTTCACTTGCTGGTGTGTCCCATGTGCTTATCTATGTTGGACAAGGGGTTCCAGTAGCTTTGAGAGATGTGCCTATCAACTCAACAACTGTGTTTGTCGCTCTCAGCTGACCGTGCAGTCAGTAACACGAGGGAACCCCTTGACAATCATTATAAAGGACAAGGTATCGAACTTGTAACTGAGGAGCTTATGACTGTCTCCTGTTATTGAAACATTAGTGGATGGGCTGGGGATGGTTTGCAGGAGGTCGTGCTGTGAGCTGACTATCACATTCAGAGAGACCTTATGATTTGGTGACGCAAATCTAGATGGAGCATTGCGACTGTCGTTGCAGCATCTGGGTCTGTAACATGAACAACAAAAAATGAGCAGAGATTCAGAGAAGGAAAACTCTGAAACCACGGAGTGAGTGTGTGAGTAAAGGAATCTGCCAAATCTGTCTGTGTCTTAACGTAGGTACACACGCCCTCTCGCTCTCCCCCGACATACACCCATGCACCTCTCCCTCTCCTCCCCGCGCACACTCACACGCCCCTCACTCATACCAATAAATCATATTTTGTCAAAAATATACAATTTGTATACAGTCAGTCAATGCGGTATTTTATAAACTCATACTTTGCAAATAAAATCTGTCTGACTCCAGGAGAAGAAAAAGACAGACTCGAAACAAGACCTCACGCCTGTATAACATAGTCTGTCCGGAGGGGTCCCTTCCTTCACATCGTTAGTACCTTAAATTATCTCCAGGCAGTGACTTGAAATAAATTCTCAGGTTTGCATATCAATCAATCAAAACCCGCACCTCCATTCTAACTGATAAAAGGTTTGGGAGACATCTTCGATGTGTTAAATTCACGTGCATGTGTTGTCCAACCCTTTGATCTTTTCCTTATAAATTATATGTCTAAGGTCTTCTGTTCGCTCTAACACCTGATAAAGGAAGAGCGGGACCAAAGCTTGTGTTTTTCAAAGTAAAACTGTTGGACTATAACCTGATATCTTGCCATTTCTAACGCTGTCCAACCCAGTCCAAACCAACACCTCCATATCATAGCTTTTGTTCATTAGCGCCTCTCCAACAAAATACATTTTCCTTATCCCATTTGCTTTTGTTTTGCATATTAATCTTTTGTGAGGCACGTTGTGCAATGCCTTCTAGAAGTCCAGAACTAAGACATCTATAGGATCCCCTTCATCCACCATGTTTGTCAGATTATTTTTTTTCAAAACATAAGTCAAAAAAAACAAACCTGATTTATCCTTCAGTAAATCATGTTGACTGCGATGGATTGTGGTTTTATTTCAACATTTCCTGTTCTTAATTACTGATTCGAACAATTTATCTTCAATTCCCAACAGTTTGTTCATCACTTGTCATTCCCTAGTGAAGTTGGCTATTCGAAGTTCTTCCCTTTCTATAACCTCGACATTCCCTTTCAATTCACAAGGTTGTAAATGATCTACTACAATTGCTGTGTAAGAGGCATGAGTGGCTGAATGAACTCATTCTGTTCCTGCTTTACACACTTGATGGGCTGAATATCCTCCCGGTGTTCCTACATGATCTTCTCGATGGCTTACATGTCTTGCTCCTTTTCCTGCCAAAGCCACTCAAGGTCTCAATATCCTTCTTCTGTTGCTCAGTGACAGGTTTGGGGACTTACGGAATCTCCCTGCTGTTAAGTCACATTTCTAGGGCTGAATTGTGCAGGCACGTTGTGTTGCCCACAATGCGGAGCTCAGTGGTTAGCACTACTGCCTCACAGCACCAGAGATCCAGGTTCAATTTCAGTCAGGAGTCACTGTGTCACATTCTCCCTGTGCCTGCAAGGGTTTCTATCGGGTACTCCAGTTTCCTCCCAGTCCCAGGATGTGCAGGTAAGGTGCATTAGTCAAAGAAAATGCCAGGTTACAGAGATTGGGTGGAGAGCTGGGGGGTATAGTGGGACTTAAATGTGGAGGTCTTCGGAGGATTAGTTTGCTGTCGATGAGTCAAATGGCCTGAATCCACATTGTAGGAATTCTATGTTTAACACCTTCATTGCACAAATCAGTTGAGGGAATAATCTCTGAGTTAATTCCGATCTCCCCAGTGAGGAGATAAATTCTGTACACACTACACCATATGTGATCTCACCGAGATCCTGTACATCAGCACCAGCACTTCACCAGCCTACTGTAAGGTTCCCATCCAAGTTAGAGCTGTCTCAGTTCTTTGGGGGAATACACAGCATTGTTGAAAGACTATTGTCCTTCTCTGCTTCACCAGCATAACGGAAGATCTGGTGAAAATGTCATAATGACACTTGAGAGAAATGGGTAGGATGTGTTGAGATGATATCAATGTTGAGATATGCCTCACCAAATACCTCGCCTGAATCTGCCATTAATCTCCCCAGAGCTCATGTCACTCAGATTCCACAGAATCTGGTAAGGTGGAGCTCAGAAACAGCAAGTATCAGCAAACATTTATGGGAGTTATACCTCAAAGACAAAATTGTGATACAAATGCTGTTTATATTACAAAACAGGAAATTACATATCCAAGTTTTGTGGGTACTACAATAAAAATGGGTAGCTTCAAGTAATATCGGAACAGTGTTAACCCAAGTGAATTTTAATGCTGTGGAAATGGATTTCATGAGTGTGTGTGAGATGGGTTGCTTTAACAGTATTTTGAGCACCGAGCTAGATTTCAGACTGTTTTGAAATTGGTGTTGTGTGATCAGAGAACAGAAAAAAATGACAGCGAAACTAACCAGTTACTTCGTGTCTGTCTTCATGAAGGAAATAACAAGTGATCATGGGACTTGTGTAACTAAACGCTAAAATCATCCATATCAGTGATGAGGTAGTATTTGAAAACATATGTGGATTGAGGATTGATAAGTCTGTCAGACCCGATGTAACTCATACTGAAATTTCAGAGAAAGCAGCAGTGCACAGATTGATTGCATTGAGGATCATTGTATTTTTCCATGTCCAATTTGGAAGATAATGAATGCATTCCAAGGTTTTAACAAAGAAAGAGAAGGGAGAGTGGAGACCTACAGACCAGCTAACCTGTTATCCACAGTAGAGAATCTGTTGAAATTTATTATAAAGAATCTGATATTGCATACTTATAGAACAATAGCAAACGTCAAGAGAAAGATGCAAGATTTCTGAAAGGGTAGTCAAAATTTGCAAACTTTTTGCTTTAAGATAACCCTTGTGAATGTAAACAATGGAAAACCAGTGAATATGCTATAGTTGGATACTCAGGAGGATTTTCAAGAACTCATGCAGTAAGTTAACAGAGAAAAAAAGTACACTAGGAGAAACATACTCAAATTGAGTAAGGTAAAAGTTAGGTTTGATTTTATTTAAAGCGGATCAGTATATAGGCGGTGTAGAGCCCCATGCTCTCTCTCCACGAATGCTGTCTGACTCACTGTGATATTCACCACGTGTGGGTTTCAGTACAGATTGCAGCTTCTACAGTAATTTATTCCGACTAGAAGTAAAGACATTCTGCACGAGTTACACAGAGTTTTGGTGAGACTATACCTGGAGTATTGTTTACAGATTTGATGTCCTAATCTAATTAAAATTTCTGACGGAAGAGAGTCTATGCTCCTGTGATTGCATGGTTTGAATATGAATTGGTCGGTTTCTGAACAGATCATTAACAAGAGTTATAAGTGTGAACTGTCAAAGGAAAAGGGAAGAGAAAAAAAGTGCAACTTAGTTACAGTCTGAACCCAGAGAATACAGCATTACAGAGGGAAGTGACAGAACTAGGAAGCAAATACATTCGTTCTGTCTTCACAGAAGAAAAAAAAACAAACAAGTCAAATCTTCCCAGCAAGACTGGGAAGCCTTAGTCTCGAGAGATAAAGAATTAGATTAATAAATAAATGCATTGGGATAAATTATTGGGACTTAAAGTATGGTTGCACTCAGCATACAGATGGAAGGTAAGAAGACAAAATCCAATACCAGAGTATTGTGCTTTAATAAAGGAGACTACAATAGGATGAGGGAGCAGTTAGCTAAAGTTGGCTGAAAGAAAAGACTTTAAGGTGGAGCCGTTGATTAACACTGGCTGGCTTTCAATGCAATTTTTCCAAGTGGCTCAGCAACAGTATATAACAGGGAAATGGAAGGACTGAAGGAAAATAGTACTTTGTCGTGGATGTCTCAGAAAATAAGGGAAGCTATCGAATAACTGGCATAAATAATGACAAAGACCACTGGGAAACTAAAAGACTTGGAAAAATATAAACGTCAAAAGAAAGCAACAAAATAACTATCAAAAACATAAGATAGATTATGAGAGTAAATTACCTCAGAATATAATGACAGCTATCAAAAGATTCTATAAATATATAAAACAAAAGTAATGGCTAAGGTAAGCAATTGTCCTTTAGAGGGTGAGAAGTGAGATTCAGTAATGGGGTGTGAGGAAAGGGCCGAGGATTTGAGCGCATATTTTGTCGATCTTCTCTGTGAAATACATTAGTAACATGCCAGTAATTGTCAAAGTGATGAAGGTAGGTGAGGACCTGGAAACAATCATTCCCACGACAGAGATAGTGTTGATCAAGCTAATGGAGCTAAAGGTAGATAAGTCTCCTGGCTCTGATGGAATGCATCACAATTTACTAACAGAGTTAGTGGGAGAAATAATAAATGCATTTGTGGAAATTTTTCTAAATTCACTGGACTCGAGTGCAGTTCCAGCAGATTGGAAAATAGGAAATCAGGCACCACAGTTTAAAAAGAGATGTAGACAAAGGTGGGGAACTATAGACCAGTTAGCCATTAGGTGCAGTGAGGAAAATACTTCAATGTGTAATCAAGGAATAAATAGCAATGCATCTCGACAGGAATCGTCCCATTGGGCTGACATAGCATCAGTTCATGAAAGGCAAGTCATGCTTAATTAATTTACTGGAAATCTATGAAGACATTATGACGACAGAGACCCAGTAGATGCGGTGTACCAAGATTCACAAAAGGCATTCGACACAATACCGAAAAAAAAAGCTGCTTCATAAGGTAAAGATGTGTGGTATTACGGGTAATGCATTAACATGGATAGAGGATTGGATAACTAACAAGAGGCAATGAGTGGGAATAAATGAGTGTTTTCTGGTTTCTGATCATTGACTAGTGGTATGCCTCAGGGATCAATGCTCGGATTACAATTATTCACAGCTTACATGGACGATTTGTAGTTGGACACCACGTGTCGTGTTTCAAAGATTGCAGATGATACTAAAATGAGTGTCAGAGCAAAGTGTGCAGTGGAATGTTAAACTTTACGAAGCGACTTAAATAGTTTAGCTACTGGGCAAAGGTCTGGCAGATGGAATACAATTGTAATAAATACGAATTCATCCATTTTGTTCGGAATACCAGTGAAAAAGACTATTACTTGCATGCTAAAACAAATGCAGCATGTTTCTGTGCAGAGGGACTTGGGTGTCCTTGTGCATGAATCACAGAAGTTGTTCTGCAGTTGCAACAGGTAATTAACGAGGCCAATAGAATTGCTAAAGGGATTAAGTTTAAAAGCAGGAGGTTATGTTGCAGCTGTACAATGTGCTGGTGCGACCACACCTGGAGTATTGTGTGCAAGTTTGGTCTCCTCACTTGAGAAATAATGTCCTGGCACTGCGGTGGATACAGAGGACGTTCATTAGGTTTGTTCTGGAGTTGAAGGGGTTCGCTTATGAGGAGAGACGGAGTAGACTGGAATTATATATTGATTGGAATTTGAAAGAATGAGGGAGGATCTGATAGAAACATATATAAGTATGAAGGAAATAGATTAGATAGAAATAGAGAGGACGTTTCCTGAAGTAGGTGAAACTAGTACAACAGGGCAAAGTCTTAAAATTAGGTAGAGCAGATTCAGGTCTGACTTCAGAAGAAACGTCTTGACCAAGAAGTTTGAGAATCGGTGGAATTCCCTGCTGAGTGAAATAGGTGAAGCTTTGTCATTCAATGTGTTTGAAGCTCAGATAGATAATGTTTTGAGCAGTAAAGGAACTAATGGTTATGGTGAGCGGACGGGCAAGTAGAGCTGAGGTCATGAAATGATCAGCCATGTTCTTATTAATTTTCCTCGTTCTTATGTAATGGGTCAACATGAAATGGGAATCATATTTGATAAACTAACTGGTATATACATGCGGTGAAGCAATGGATGCAGTGCATTTGGATTTTCAGAAGGATTTTGGTAAAGACTCTGGCCATGTGTGCAAAGGCAAATGTTACGGGGTTGGGGCTAAAATATGAACATGATTTTAGAATGGGAGAGCTGACAGGAAACAGTGAACAGGAATAGAACATTCTGTTTTGAAGTGCAAGGATCTTTGGGTGTCGTAGGGATCGGTGCTTTGGCTCCAGCTATTCCAAATACATCACAAACATTTGGTTGAGAGAATCAAATACAGTATAACGCAGTCTGTTGACGGCACTAAATGATGTCAGATTGTGAGTGGGCGAGGAGTATATTAAAGAAACGCTCAAAAGTGATTGAGACAAGTCGAGTGAATGGTCAAATGCGTGGCATATGAAGAGCAATGGGGGTGGATGTGACCGTGTGCATTTTGGTGGAAACAATAGAACAGCAACCGATAATTTTAAAATGGATTGGGCGAAACATTTTGATCTTTAAAGTGATTTATGCCTATTTTGGTTTCTTCTGCGCAGACCTCCATGTTCAGTGCAGGGCAGTGAGTTCTGAAGCCAGAAGACAATACTGGGAATGATATTGGCACACTAACCAGTGTACACAGACCCACCAAGTAGGTAGCTGCAGCATTGAAAAGTTCAGGATCTCCCAGTACAACAGTCATGAAAGCATTATTTCAGAAACACAAAACAGGTAGGAAGGAAAGGGTGTGTTGACCATCATTTCAGGGGGATTTGAACACAGGAGTAAGGGTGTATTACTGCAACTGTACAGGCCCTTGGGGAGACGCCCATCTCGAACATTTTGCAGTATTGTGTGCAATGTTGGTCTCCTTACTTAATAAAGGACAAACCTGACATTGAGGGAGAGCAGTGAAGGATGACCAGACTCATCTCTGGGATGACAGACTTGCTGAGGTAGCAGAGTTCGGGGCGACTGGACCTGTATCCCTTGGGCTTTACGAAAATGAGTGGAGATCTCAATGAAATATTTAAAACACTGACAGGGCGAGACAGATTGGAAGCAACGATGATCATTCCCCTGGCTGGGTTGTCTAAAACAAGAGGTCAGAGTATTAGGTACAGGCAGGCCGCTCTGTACTGAAATGAGAGTGGTGCTCTCACAGCGTGGTGACCCTGGGATATTCTCTACCGCATCAGGCTGTGGAAGCCAAAACACGGGATATAAATTAGGATTTCTAGACACTAAATGGATCAGGAGACAACTGGGGTACGGCTGTCACAAGCTCAGAGATATGAGGAAGGAGGTCTCTGCGAGGTCAACAGGACTGTATTTCCCGTTCCCTTTTCCGATACTGAGGCTGCAGCTGGGTGTTCTGTCGGTTTTACCCTTTCAAACCTCGGAGCACATCAGTACAATTTAGTGTCTTGCTTGACCGGTTTAAAGACCATTTTACAGTTTATCACGTCTCTGTGTGTCTGGAGTCACTTTTAGGCCAGGCCAGAAAAGCATAGAATTTACCATAACAGAATTCACTTCCATAAAGTACATTGCGGAAGCAAATTGAAGTTTGCAATCGACATTGATTTCATGATCACTGTTACTGACACCAGATTTTAAATCTCGATATTTTATTAGTTGTTTTTTTCACTTCCACCCGCTGCCTGACCATTAGCCTGATCTGGATTAGTGACATTTACACAGCAGCACCATCTCTACATGGGGACCTATTGGAAACCCCACTGAGCAGGTAGTCAGAATAATCTCCATTACAGCCTCACATGTCATATTCATCTTTAAAGCAAGCATCCATCTATCAAAATGCCGATGTTTCATTCTTTCAAACTCAATATAAGTCTGACCTATTTACTTCTTAATGCTTCTGAACTGCTGCCTACATGTCTCTGGTACCAATTCATGAGCACTTAAAATAGCTTGTTTGACATCTTCAGGGTCTCTTGTCAACTCGTCTGACACCGGAGCAAATACCTCACTCGGCCTGGCTACCAGTTTAATCTGAACTAGCATTACCCATCATTACTTGGACAATTCTATCTACCTAGCCAAGTTTTCAATGAAACAAAGAAGGCTTCAGAATCTTTCTCATCAAAATGTGGCAGCGTTTTGACATAGCTGTATGTATCACCAATTCCCTTTTAATCTCCATCCTGTTACTTTGACTTTATTGACTAAATCGTACCTTCGAGTTCAACCTCTCGCTCTTTTAGCTCAACTAAAAACCTTCTGTCTCTTTTTCTTCTCTCTTTTCTCAGATACGAACCTTCTCCTTCCCTTTTCTCCGTCTCTCTTCTCTCTTGCTTTCTTTTTCTTCTCTCTCTTTCTATCTTCCTTTGTTTATCTTTAAACTCCATTTTCCTCAATTATAATTTAAGTTTTTCTCAGTCTACTGCACTTGTCTGTTTCTCTGACACACCTTAGCGTTTGAGTAATTCCCTGACAATTTTAGCTTTACTTTTGTCCTTGGTTAAACGCAAATCTATGTTCTTTGCTAATTCTAAAGGTTTGGCCTTTATTTTTCTTTCTAAACTTCCTTGGAAAAATTGAGAATCATCTTCAAATCCCTCTTAATTTTTTGAAGAACCATTTCTCTCACTTTTAATTTAACCAACCACAAGTCTTCGAAATAGAACCAGTTGTCTTACTGACGTTTTATTTAAAGATCTCGGACACCAACGTGCAAATGTTTTAATATACTGTGCATTTTCTCATACCTCAAATCTATTCAAATCTACCCAAATGTCAGTTTGGATCTGCCGAAACCTGTTCAAATCGCGAACGAGAGCCCCTAAACTGTTACAACACAGGATTAACCACTCTCCTAATTTAAACCAGCCACACAGAAAAGGTTCACCTCATGCCGTAATATCTTAAGTGTCGAGAGGCAAAGATCCATTTACAGAGTCACGATTTAAAGTAGAATTAACAATTTTGTTATTTAAGTCCAACAGAGAATAATAAAATAAACAACCATTTAGAAATCCCTTGGGTTAAACGTATCTTTTAAAACCCACTCGACAATACTGGTCTGATGAAAAAAATCCCGAATAAGGTTACAAAAATATATAATCATGTTTCAAAACCAGTCAGCTTTGTCGATTCCCCTTTGTAGATTTTGTCTGTAGATTTTACTCACGGTCAGCTTTGATGTTCTGCTGTGCAAACCTCTTAGAGATGGCTGCCTTCAGGAAGCTCTTCAACTCGCTGTCTATCTTTGTGGATGTCTTTCACAGTTCTCCCCCTAAATGTTCAAAATATCTAGTTTCATACCACAACGCATCGGGTAATTTCATTGATATTGATGCCATCAAATACATTATATTTCAATCTCGATTTGATTTCAGTCTGTTGGAGTATAATTTAATCTGTCTGGCTGAATTTGCATTTGAATTTGTTCCATGGCAACTCAGCATCACTATTGGTTTCACAGACAAATGTTACATTTTAACTTCTTTCAGAACACGTTGTGCCAGCTTCCTGTCTCCCTTAACTTGAAAGTATACCTCTACACCTTCATAACAATATCTTTTTTTTCTGCCCTGCATAGCTTTTCATAAATTTGATCAACTTAGCAAGTTCACACAAATGTATTTTCTGTTCCGAAAAAGACCCATCTTCTCTCATCCTTCCATTACTTATTTCCTTCTTTCCAGTTATCATTCCAATTACTTACAATGTTACTGGCATTCTTCGACAAAGTATTACATTGTGTGTGTGTGTGTGTGTGTGTGTGTGTTTCTCTTGTGAATAATCATCTTTTGTTGCATTAAGACGAAAGAAAGAGATGTAATCACACCCATATGAAGGAGTAAAAGTACAACGTTTCCAAGTTTTCTGATATCAAAAAGATGCTTAAAAAACTCCTTTATTCATTGATTGGGAAAGTGAACAAATGACGTTCATGGGCCAAACAGAAGTAATTTACTGAACATTTACTGGGGTCATCGAACGACCAGATATTTAATTTTCTCCTGCGAGTTTAAATTCAGCTTTGTTTCAAGTCTGAGTTGCATAATTTTTTTAATCAAAATGCAATCATCATCAGTGACAAAACCAGACGTTGTTGGAAATGCTCAGTAGTTTTGGCAGTATCTGTTGTGAGAGTGCAGATTGAACATCGGCTCGTGGAATGGGTCTGGGTTGTTTACTTTTTGCCAATAGTGTTCAGCGACGTGCCGGTTTGGTACATTGGTCATGGGTAAATGCAGAGGAATAGAGTAGGGGAATGGTTCAATTTTAGTTACTCTTCGGAGGCTCAGCATGGACGTGCTGTGTGAAATGGCCTGCTTCCTCACTGCAGGAATTCTATGATTCTATGATTTATTCATAAAAAGGGAGGTCGGTGCCAGGATCAAGAATGCCTCCGAGCATGCGCAGGGCATATTGAATTGGGAGGGGAAACAGCCAGCGGTGGTCGTTCACATTGATATCAATGACATCGGTGAGAAGAATGGAAGGTTGAAAGATCCCGCAAAGAAAGTTCCGGGACAGGTGGGAACTGTACAAAAATGAAAGTGTGCACCTTAACTGGAGGGGCTCCAACATCCTGGAAGGGAGGTGTGATCGTGCAACTCAGGAGGCTGGGAGCCAAAGCAGCAGGTCAGAAACTGAACAGAAAGTAGATGGTGGTCGAATAAACAAGCAGGGCCAGTACAATGACCATGCTGAGGGAAAGAATCATAACAATTTAAAAATATGAGTAGAAAGTTCGATTAAATGATAGGCTCACTGTTATTGGGGTGGAGAGCCTGTGCATAAAAATATTTTAAAAAAGACATATCAATGGAACTTATGTAAAAAAAAACGAAAAAGCGTGCAGTATTTGGAATAAAATTAATGAACTGACAGCTCAAACAGAGATAAATAGATATGGCATGGTGGGGATTACTGAAACGTAATTACATGAAGGTCAGGACTGGGGTGTTAAATGTCCACGGGTACAGTAGATGGAGAGTCTGCATTGGTCAATGGTCTTGTCAAGGTTGTATTAAGAAATTATATTAACACGTGGGACAAAAATGATGAATCATTCCGGTTTGAAATAGAACACATTAAAAGAAACCCATTGGGAGGAGCATTTCCAGCCCAGAAACCCCCATCCCGGCAAACTACTTTCAAAGTAGAGAATAGCATGAACCAGGGAATAATGATGGCTCGAGACAAGGGCACACGAGTGATTATGGATAATTTGAACATGCATATTGACTGGATTAATCAATGTGCAAGGGGGGACACAAAGAACGACTCATCGAATCTATAAGGGATTATTTCTTCGATTAACGTGTCATGGAACCAACCAGAGAACCGTTTTCGTATTCCATAATAAGGAAGGAGTGATAAATCATATTGTCGTAAGGATTATCTTAGAAAGTGTGGCACAGCATGCTGGAGGTTCACATTCAGATTGAAACAGTGAAGACAGTCACATACGAGAGGTTTAGTGTTGGGCAATGATAACTTTACTGGCCTGAGGAAGCGATTTTCCCAAGTAGACTTTGCAAAAACATTAAAGTGCAGGACAGTTGATTAGCAGTGGTAACTACTTCGGGAGATAATCAAGACACCTCAATTGAAGTGCAATCCTTAATGGATAAGGAATTTTAAGAAGATGAAAAGTGATCCATAGCTGAACAAGGAAGTCAACAATAACAAGACAGTAATTATTATTATCGCCACTGCTCATCCAGATAATGTTCTTGGGACTCGGATTCAAATGTTGTCACATTCAATATGAACCTGAAATTAAGAGTACATTGATGATCATGAAAGCATTGCTCATTGTTAGAAACAGCCATATATTTCACAAGTGTCCTTTAGGGACGGAAACCATTATCCCTACCTGGTCTCACCTATGTATAACTTCAAACTCACACAAATTTGGTTAAATCTTAACTGCCCTCTCGGGATGAACAATAAGTTCTGTCTAACCGAGCGACTCCCTCATCCTATAAATAAATTAAAGAAAAACGCTTGAAATACCAGCAAACGGTTACTAAAAACAACATCAAAATGGCTATGAAACAAAATGTGTAGAAAGGATAAGAATTGAAAAATAACATTTCTCGCAGAAGACAAAAAGGAAAAGAATGTTAAAATTAAACATTGGCGTCTTAGAGGATGGAAACAGCGAGATTAGATTACTTACAGTGTGGAAACAGGCCCTACAGCCCACCAAAGTGCAACCCACCCATACCCCTCACACGACGGGCAATTAAGTATGGCGAATTCACCTGATGCACACATCTTTGCACTGTGGGTGGAAACCCATGCCGACACGGGGAGAACGTGCAAACTCCACACAGTCAGTCGCCTGACATTGGAATTGAACGCGGGTCTTTGAGGTCATGAGGCAGTAGCGCTAACCACTGTGCCACCATCCCGTGAGATAACAGGGGCAAACTCAGAAATAGCATAGGCAAAACCAACGCTTCCTGTTTTCACATGGTTTTTAAGGTTTCTTTTTTAACGCTGTGAAAGTTTGTTTCCGTTTCGAAAAATTAAACATTTTATTTAAAAAAATAAGGACTTGTGCCTTCATTCCAGAGAGTCTTGTCTGTTTTCTGCTCAGGAGAAGACGTTTCTGCTAGGAATATATTGAAGATGAATATTTATATTGAGTTAATTAGTTAAAGAGTTAATTTTATCAAATTTTTATATGTTTAATGTGTATATGTTTTTGCTTCCATTTTAACATTATTATCTATAGGTAATGAAAGGTAACATATAAATAAGGTGTTGTGAAAAATCCTGCTTCGAGGCATAATGTTATTTAGGCCACAGAGAGATTGGAGAGAAGATTTAGAAAAAAAGTACTACCCAGCAAAGCAGTCAGATAAATGGTGACTGTCAGGAAAGGTAAGAAGGTACTTCAATGTCTCCGGCAACTATTCCTCTATCAAAAAGATTTTCACTTTTTGGAACTGTTGAAGAAGGTAATATTTCTGAGGAAAATGGAAGATCCGTCAGTTATTGGACTGAAGGCACGATTTTTATATTAGGCAGCGTTAGAGAAGATTTAGAACAATTATTGCTACAGTGGGATTTTCAGTCAGAGGCAGCAGCAGGAGATTCTGTGGCAGTGAGCATGAGTTTAGGATGGTTTGTGCTCGGCTTAAGAATGGCTCTAAACTTTTCAAGCACCTTGTTAAAGGTGAAACAGAGCAGTCATAGATTGTTGTACATATTGGTAGGAATGACTTTTCAGGGAAAATATTAAAGCAGTACAGGGTGAATTTAAGAGGTGAGGTAGATTAAAAATAAAACTTTAAAAGTATTAATTTATGGTTTACTGCCAATGTCAGCCCCAACCGGTGTAGGAACGAAAGGTTAAAGGATAAAAATCAATGGCTGAAGAGCTGGGATGTTGTTGAGGGATTTAGATTTTTGGAAAATTGGAATTTGTTTGGAATAGAAAACACATGTTCAAAAAGGATTGTTCTCATCTAAACTGGAAATCAACCAATATCTTAGCAGGGAGATATGCTCACTCTATATAGGGAGGCATTATATTGATAGAGAAGGCAAGGGGGTTATTCTAATTGGCAGTGTTAATGGACGGATGGATGGAGAAAGTTATGAATGTGAATGGAGCATGTACATTAGAAACGAAAGATGAGAGAGTCAGAGTATACACTAATTCTGAAGCACTAAGTTGCATTTATTTCAATGCAAGGGGTCTTATGGGGAACTTTGATGAACTCAGGGCATGTTTAAGAATATAGGATTGGGATATCATATTTATTACTGAAAGTTGGTGAAGAGGTGCTCAAGTGGATAGTGTGGTGCTGGAAAAGCACAGCAGGCCAGGCAGCACCCGAGGAGCAGGAACATCAACGCTTCAGGCAAAAGCCACTCATCAGGAAAGGGCTGTTGAAGGCCTTTTGACTAAAATGTTGATTTCCCTGATCCTCGGGTGCTGCCTGGCCTGATGTGCTTTGCCAGCACCACACTCTCGACTCTAATCTCCACATCTGCAGTCCTCACTTTCGCCTGAGAGATGTTCAAGATTGTCAATTCAACGTTCCAGGTGATAGGTGTCATAGAATGGATAGGAAAAGTGGAGAGGGGGAGGCATCCCGTTTTAGATTAAGGGATAAATTATTGGTATTACTGGAGAAGCGATTTCTCAAAAATGATCAGGTGAAATACATGGGTAGTGTTAAAAATAAGAAAGTAAAGATCACTTTGAAGAGATTGCACTATATGTTCATTTGTGACAAATCGTCCAATCAAAATATATTGATAGAAATTAAATATAAGAGAGGAAAAAGTATGTTGACGTTATTGCACCATATGCTCTCCAACAGTAAGAAAGAAATTGAGAAACAGACATGTAGGGAGATCTCGGATATATGTAAGCTTAATAAGGTTATGGTAATAGGGATTTTAATTTACTAAAGAAATGATTGGGACTTCCATAGTGTTAAAAGGTTGAATCTTGAAGAATTTGTCAAATGTGTCGAAGAAAATTTTCTTCATCAGTAAGTGGATCATCCAAATCGAGAAGGAGCAAAACGAGACCAGGTTTTGTGAAATAGGCAGGGCAAGTGACTGAAGTGAACATGGGAGAATACTTTTGGATCTTGCAATCATAACTATTCGTGGAAAATAATACGCCTTCCATTAATATTATCTTTTTCATTGGAGTACCATAATTTTCAATGGTATGGGACAAGGACTGTTCAAGTTTGATGGGAGTAGACTTTTCGCAGGTAAAATAATATCTGACAAGGGGGAGGCAGTCAACAGACTGACGACGTGAGTTGAGAGGCATTATGTTCCTGTTCGCGTGAGGGTAAATCTGGTAAGGTTGAGGAACCATGGATGACTAAAGTTATTGAGGTGCCACTCAAAAATAAAAGACAAACTTACTTTAGATACAGACAACTTTATTGAATTGAATCTTTTAAATAATATAAAGAGAGTGGGGCACCATTTTGAGAGAAATAAGGAAAGCCAAAAAGAGATATGAGATAGCATGGGCAGATAAGGTTAATGATAATTCAAAGATATTGTGTAACTACATTAACAGCATGACTTAACCACGAGAGTAATGCCTCTCAAAGCTCTCGAAGGACATCGATGTGCTGAACCCAGGAGATGGGGAATAAAATTACCCCATTCCTGGTGCAGCAGACAGCAGCAAACACACACTACTGCCTGCACCTCGCATTCATCCAGATTGAACTCTGTCTGCTATTTGTCAGCCAATTGACCCATTTGATCAAGATCTTTTTGTAATCTGAGGGGGTCTCCTCATTTGTTGGCCCCAATACTTTCTGTGTCATAGCCAATATCATATTCATTCCTTCCCTTACTTGTTAAATCATAACTTTTGATGAACAAGATTATTTTGTACATTTTTATGGACCAGGACCGACTCCTCCAAACATTTTAAGCAGGTCGCCCAGACCGTAGATTTGCTAATTGTTGAAGGTAAGTGTATAGTGGATATCCCCAGAGTGCATTAGCTGGTCAGACTGCCGAGTTTTAAACAAAAAGAATTTATTTAAAGCATTAAGTAATGAAACATAACCAACCGAATATTGAATACTCAAATAACTCATCCGATCCGAACATGACACGCTTTCCCTACTTAATGATGCTCTTCCAAATTGGTTTCAACATTCCCAATAAACAACCCCCTTGGCACAAAGAGTAAAAATTACACAAACCAAGTTTACAGGTTACAAATTCACAGGACAGAAGAATGGGGAGAGCGTCCAGTTTCAACAGTGACTCTGACTTAAATAACCTTCGAACTGACTGAACTGCGCAGGTGGAGAGCTGGCCATGTCCCCTTGATTATACCCGTTTATTTTTAAGATTTGAAAGCCTTCTTCCTGAGGTTTTACCAGTTTGGTATAAACCAAAGGACCCCAATGAGCCTTTCAAAATTGAGACATGTTGGAAACTTGGGTCGGTTCGAACCTCTCTGAAAAAAAATCAAGCACAACATAACCTTGTGAAGGGACCATATAAAACAGAAGCATTAATATCTAAAGATGTCCTCAGTTCTCAAAATCACCAAAAGTAGTGGTTAGTACACAAAAACACACATATGCCTTCACTTAGTATAAAAATGCAAACCTGCAGAGCTACATCCAAATTCAGTGTGTGACACACCTACCACTGAGTGTGTATATCTGTCATTAAAGTTTCGACAATGCTTTGGCAATCATGTTTTCAAGACCTGCCACAGGCTCAATTTTCAAATTCTGGGGCTGAAATTACAGGGTCGAGCTAAACAGACTCACATTTTTGTGCTTAAATTTCTCCAAAAGCTTCAATGGGTTATTGTTACAGATGCGTTGCTAATAATATAAAAACTGAAATGTTGTCGTGCCAACTCGAAGCTCAAAGTCTCTTTCTTAGCTGTTGAATATTTCTACCAATAAATGTTTAACTTGCTGGATAAATACCAATAAGTCTTTGTGTCTTCTCGTCATCTTCCAGCAGGTGTGCAGCACCGACACCCACATCACTCGCATTTATAGCTACCTTGAAAGGCATTGCTTAATCAGATGGAGCTCAAACCAAATGGAAGTTGCTTGTCCCACCTTCCAACTAAAGCCTTCCTACTGCGGAATTAGATATGCATCCTTTATTTAACTGCACTGACTTTATGATAGTCCACATATAATCGTTGGGTACCATCTGGTTTCAGTAGCATGACTTAGGATGAGTTCTAGTCACTGTAACTCAGATGGATTATGTCATCTTGGAGCATGTGTTCAATCCCCTTCAGAACCTGTGCCAATTTTAGAGGATTATGCCAATAAGGGTGCTGCTTAATCGGAACAGCATGTCCTTTCTCTACCTTATGCACAATTAGGTAATATTTCCCATTTAATTTCCTCATATCTCCCCATATAATACTAACAACTCTATCAGGTCAATTTATTTTATTTTTCCTCAGGGAGGCCACTCAATAATTTATCCCAATTTTAGAAAACTTCCTCATTGTCCACTTTAATTTGAGGAACGTTCAATCCAGAATCCTCTGAACTTAGTTCTTCCTTCTGTACTGTAATCATTTAACACATTCTCCTCTTGCTGTCCGTTCCCTGTCAAAATACCTTTTGAGCATATTCACATGACATACTCTGTGAGATTCCTTTCTGCCTGGAGTCCCTATCAAATAGTTACCCTCACTCAATATTCTTTCGCATTTGATAAGTTTCACCAGTCCTTGCTTTTAAAGATCCCCCCATCACTGAAAGTAACATACATACTTTATCCCCGAGAGCAAAATTGCAAATTTTTGAGTTCTTGTCCACTTCCTGTTTAGGTGCATTCTGCACTACTTTTAAATGCCATCGAGCCAACTCCCCAGCGTTTTTTAATCATTCCGGTAAATTTGAGACATAGTCCAATAGTGTGGCCTTTTACTTCTGATTTACTAACTACTCCTGAATCGACCTTAACCGAATTAAAATGGACAGAAGTTGGTCAATTCATTTTGTGCATCTCTGATCACCAAAAGCCCTTACGCCAATGAGATGGATAATCCTTACCATAAGCATTCAACATGATCTTGAAAGTTTGATGTCACCTTTCTCGTGCTCTCTGCGATTTTAGATGGTTCACAGTAGATTTGAATTGATTTATTACAGAGCTGCCCTTAATTTCCTTGAACTGTTTGGATGTGAAGTTTGAACTTTGGTCGCACTGTATCTCTATTGGTAGTCCGTATATATTTTAAAAAAGAGTATTTCCTTTACAATCCTTTTCGCAGTGATGTTGCATAATGCAATAGCCTCTGGAAATTTCGTGGATACATCAATTATTGTTAAAAAATACTGATTCACACTTTTTTTTTTGTTTGATATAGGGGACCTAGCCAATCAATTAAACTATTGTAAAAGGTTCCTCAACTGCAGGAAGAGTTATTAATGATGCAGGTTTTATTAACACCTGTGGTTTTCTAATTACCTCACGTGTATTTCACGCCTGGCAAAATTCAGCAACATGATGGTGCAGTGTCGGCTAGTAAGAATGCCTTCTATTTTAGACTGTGTTTTTCTCACTCCAAAATGACCTACACGTAGTAATTCATGCTTCAGTTGCAGCTCCTCCTTTCTGTACCCCATTTGCAATTCAATTTGATGAATGTCTGCCCATTTCTCATCCCCTTCAGTATGTGATAGTTTCCATCTCCTCATGCAGACACCATTTTTAAGGTAATAATACTCAGGGATACATTCAGAATCCCTAATGTGTATGCCCTTTTGATACAACTACTTAAAAAATTAATCTTTCTGTTGTAACCCAATTAGTTTAGCTGAGCTAAACATGTTTGCATGATCATCTATTTTCTCCTGTTTTGTCTCAACTATCTGATGGAACGAATTATCTCCTAATGCCACTTCAGCTTACTTAGCTTTACATTTTTTTTGTCTCTCCTGTTTGAACTCGTGATTTGGGACCTTGTTACCCCACATTCAGAAAAGATTCCAAGATAAGGCATTGCTTCAGTTGGCTGTGTCTCCACTGGTTTTTAACCAGAGCAGGCAGCACTTCTACCAGTAAATTAGCTGCATACTTTAAGGAAAAATTGTATTCCTGGAGCTGAGAGTTTGTCCAGTACTCCTATCACAATTTTTTTCTCTCTTCACTGGACACTCTATCATCGCTTAACATAAAGAAGTGTTGTTTTTTAGTCTCACAGTGAATTCCCTTTAGTAGCATCTTTTCTGGAAATAGTCCCTCAGGAGTATATATATCTCCTCATCTTTCACCATCACAGACTAAGAGGATCCTATGTCTCTAAATATTGCATCCTTTGCAACTGCTACTTCTGGCCTATGTGAATAAACTTTCCCTTTGAAGGTATATTTTATAAGCAGATTCGGCATTTCCTCGTTGAGCAATCTCCCATCAGCTTGTATACTCTGATGAAGCTTTGTCGCCTCCACTGTGCTTTCTGTTACCACTCCAGCAAAACTCCCAGGCTTATCATGTTTTCCTACATCTTTTTTTTCCCCCAGCGCACCAACAGAGTGATTTCTTGTAACCAAATTTATTGCAATGAAAACAGCGGAGTTTATTAACTTCTTTGCCCTCTTCTTGGGTTTCCTTTTTACCCCTGTCGTAATTAACCTTATGATTTTCACTGATATCTACATATCCCTTCCCACGTGAGGATGTCCCTTTGCCACAGTTTACTTCCCTCATGGACTGAAATTGAGTCTGGAAGCCAAACTTTGTTTTATGGACCAATTCATAATCTTCAGCCATTTCAGTTGCTTACCTTGCTATCTACGCTCTCTGTTCTCCCACAGGAGTTTGCGTTACTTCAGGCAGCGAATTCTGGAATTCCTCCAAAATAGTTACTCTCTAAGTGCATCATAGGTTTGCTTGACTTTTAAAGTTCTTATCCATCTATCGAAATTACTTTGTTTGATACTTTCAAACTCAATATACGTTTGACCCGGGCCACTCCTGAGATTCCTAAATGTTGTCTATAGGCTTCTGGAACAAGTTCATGTGCATTTTATTTGCATCCTCATACTCCCCAGATCCCTAAGCGTACCTTCAGCCTTCATTTCCATCCTTTTAAGCTGACTTTCCATTCTAAATGTCTATCTCTGAAACGCAAACGCGCTCTCTTTTTCTTTTTCTCCTGCTAAACATTTGTTTTTTTTTCTTTTTCTCTTTCCTGGATTTAACCTAATCGTCCTCTTTCTTTTTCTTCTAATTTTAGTCGCAACGCAAACTGCTTCATTTCTGCTTCTAACACAAGCTGCTATATTTGCGATTGAAGTTTAATCTTCTGTACAGATCCTGATCGAGTTTCCAGCAAGTTTGAATGCAGAGCTACTGCTGCAATCATCTCATCTTTCCTCACATTAGGAGGCAGCTTCAAATGCGGCTTGTCTTCTGATTTCTGCAGCTTGGACTTATGTGCATTTTGTAAAATCCCCAAAGTTGATTCTTCCACCTCCAAAAAATCCTTGGTTCCTGCAACAGCCATTGCTCTCTGAAGCTCTGTTTAACAAGCCAAATCAACACACAAAATAAGTGACACTAACACCTGCCACTCGCTGCCTAAATCCTGCAAAGGGCCCCCAATCTGTTATGGACCAGGCCCGATCCCTCAAAACTTTTTAAGCAAGTAGCCCAGACCGTAACTTTTTATTTGTGAAAGGTAAGTGTGTAGTGGATATTCGCCGAGTGAATTAGCTGTTCAGACTGCAGTATTTTAAACAAACAGTATTTATTTCCGAAATTACGGAATGAAGCGCATGAACTGAAGGGAGATTAGCCGAATAACTTATCCTATCCAACGGACAGGCTATCCCGACTTAAGGTTGCTGCATCAAAATATTTGCAACAATCGCAATGAACAAACAGCACAAACAGCAAATCTGACACAAAATGCTTGCAGGCTATGAGGTCAGAAGTGCAGAAGGAGGGGTTGAGCATCCAATTTCAACAGTGACCCTGACTCAACTAGCCCCCAAACTGAACAGAACTGCCCAGCAACAGGGCTGGACACATCCTTTGATTATGCAGGGTTTTTTTTAAAGAATTGAAAACGTTCTGTCTGATGCATTATCTGTTATGTATAAACGAAAGGACGCCAATAAACCTTTTAAAAAACCAGACATATTGAAACCTTGGGTCATTTAGAACTTCCCTGAAAATATAGATCAAGAACAACATAACCCTGTAAAGGGACTAGATTTGAGACAATTTGTGACATTTGGCTTTGAAGTGAATTCAAAAAATGACATTTTTTGTGAGTTTATATAAAACAGTGCTGAAGGGCATTATGTATTAAAGATACAAGATTGGCTTATTAGTGCAATGAGAGGAATGTCCAGACAGATTCACACTTCCTGTGTATGGTCAGGGCAAATATGCCACTGTAAATCTATTTGCTGGCGCCTGTTCTATTGGAGGAGACATCAGTACGGTAACTACATCTAGGTTGCTAGTTTTGGGGGTGATGGTGATCGGAGGTTCAGGTGGTTATAACATTGCAAACGGACAACATATCAGAATAATCTAACTTGTGACAGGAAAATATCCTCATTGTCCCTCACCACTAACGTCACGACAGTAATTGTTGGTGGGAGATGTGACCAACAGCCAGTGATGCCAACATTCAATCCAGTCCAGTTCTTATTGTGAACGGAAGGTGCCATACTGAAAGGAGTCAACTGGATCTGATTGTTCAGTGACTGTGATTGAGGCCAGTCTCCATGGATTTTAACTGTGGCACCACTCTTCTAGAAGTAAGGGGCTTCATGCAATGCTTTATCCCATTGTAGCAGCAGATGCATCACCTCCAACACTAACAGGAATCAGCAGCTGCAGTGACAGCGAGAGGAGAGATAAACATCTGAGAATAGTCTGGAATGTTCCATTAATGAATCAGATTTTAAGAACTTTAGACTGGAATGCTGCAACAATGGACAGGAATTTATCCTGGTGTCTTTCCTATTATCCCTGGTCTGGGTTCACATTATCATATCGGATATATGGGTGCACTAATGATTATTCATGCGGGCTACTATCTCATGCTTGCTATTGTTGGTGGTAAGTCTCTTCATCTCTATCGATTTGTTAATCCATAAACCATGGTGAAGCTCATTGCTATTTCTGTTATCTATATTTGGCAAAGACAGAATCCATTGTCTTCAGTTTCAAATGCAAATTCCATTCATTCCTACAAACTTCTGAACTGCCCAACAAGCTCGTCCTCACAAACATCTGAGAACAAGACTGTTCACAATCCCGAAGTACCTTTTGGACCCGATTGGATTTTTTTCTCGGTATTCTCTCCATCACTAAACCTACCCACTGGCAGCTCCATAATATCAGCAGTCCCCACCTTGACTTAGTGCGGCTGCTAAATAAACTATTATCCATGCCTTGATAAAATTCAGACTTTATGGTTCCAGTTCTCTTACAAGCACACTTTCCTTTACAAATATGTCCATCACAACCTTGTTCTTTTCTGTAAAGTAAATTCATGACAGGCATGGTGTGACAGAGAAGTGATGTCGGCGGATATGTAATTCAGAGGCCCAGGTTACTGCACAAAATACGCTGTTTTAAATCTTACCTTAGATATGTTAAAACTTACATTCATATGACAGGAATTGGAAATAAACGATAATTTCACTAATATTACAATAATTGCTTTTCTAACGCAGTATGTAGATTGTCCAACCAGAGGGGAGGCCATATTGGATTTGGTACTCGGTAACGAACCGGGACAAGTGGTGGGCTTGTTAGTGGGTGAACATTTTGGTGATGGCGACCACAATTCTGTCACTTTCACCTTGGTTATGGAGAGGGATAGGTGCACACAACAAGGAAGTTTTTACAATTGGGGGAAGGGAAATTACGATGCTGTAAGACAGGATTTGAGGAGCATACGTTGGGAGCATAGGCTGTCAGGGAAGGATGTGGTGGAAATGTGGGACTTTTTCAAGGAGCAGATACGACGTGTCCTTGATATGTATGTACCGATCAGGCAGGAAAGAAATGGTCGTGTGAGGGAGCCTTGGTTGACGAGGGAGGTTCAATGTCTAGTAAAGAGGAAGAAGGAGGCTTACATAAGGTTGAGGAAACAAGGTTCAGACAGAGCAGTGGAGGGATACAGGATAGCCAGAAGGGACCTGAAGAAAGGGATTAGGAGAGCTAAGAGAGGGCATGAAAAATCCCTGGCGGATAGGATCAAGGATAACCCCAAGGCATTCTATGCGTATGTGAGAAACCTGAGAATGACGAGAACGAGGGTAGGTCCGATCAAGGACAGTGGTGGGAGACTGTGTATTGAGTCGGAAGAGATAGGAGAGGTCTTGAACAAGTACTTCTCTTCAGTATTTACGAACGAGAGGGACTGTATTGTTGAAGAGGAGAGTGTGAAACGGACTGATAAGCTAGAAGAGATATCTGTTAGGAAGGAAGATGTGTTGGACATTTTGAACAACTTGAGGATAGACAAGTCCCCCGGGCCTGACGGGATATATCCTAGGATTATGTGGGAAGCAAGAGAGGAAATTGCAGTACCGTTGGCAATGATCTTCTCGTCTTCACTGGCAACGGGGGTGGTACCAGGGGACTGGAGAGTAGCGAATGTTGTGCCCCTGTTCAAAAAAGGGAATAGGGATAACCCCGGGAATTACAGGCCAGTTAGTCTTACTTCTGTGGTAGGCAAAGTAATGGAAAGGGTACTGAGGGATAGGATTTACGAGTATCTGGAACGGCACTGCTTGATTAGGGACAGCCAGCACGGATTTGTGAAGGGTAGGTCTTGCCTTACAAGTCTTATTGAATTCTTCGAGGAGGTGACCAAGCATGTGGATGAGGGTAGAGCAGTGGATGTAGTGTACATGGATTTTAGTAAGGCATTTGATAAGGTTCCCCATGGTAGGCTTATGCGGAAAGTCAGGAGGCATGGGATAGAGGGAAATTTGGCCAATTGGATAGAAAACTGGCTAACCGGTCGAAGTCAGAGAGTGGTAGTAGATGGTAAATATTCAGCATGGAGTCCAGTTACAAGTGGAGTTCCGCAGGGATCAGTTCTGGGTCCTCTGCTGTTTGTAATTTTTATTAATGACTTAGATGAGGGAGTCGAAGGGTGGGTCAGTAAATTTGCAGATGATACAAAGATAGGTGGAGTTGTGGACAGTGAGGAGGGCTGTTGTCGGCTGCAGAGGGACTTAGATATGATGCAGAGCTGGGCTGAGGAGTGGCAGATGGAGTTCAACCCTGCCAAGTGTGAAGTTGTCCATTTTGGAAGAACAAATAAGAATGCGGAATACAGGGTTAATGGTAGGGTTCTTGGTCAGGTGGAGGAACAGAGGGATCTTGGGGTCTATGTACATAGATCTTTGAAGGTTGCCACTCAGGTGGATAGAGTTTGTAAGAAGGCCTATGGAGTATTATCGTTCATTAGCAGAGGGATTGAATTCAAGAGTCGTGAGGTGATGTTGCAGCTGTACAGGACTTTGGTTAGGCCACATTTGGAGTACTGTGTGCAGTTCTGGTCGCCTCACTTTAGGAAAGATGTGGAAGCTTTGGAGAGGGTGCAGAGAAGATTTACCAGGATGTTGCCTGGAATGGAGAGTAGGTCATACGAGGATAGGTTGAGAGTTCTCGGCCTTTTCTCGTTGGAACGGCGAAGGATGAGGGGTGACTTGATAGAGGTTTATAAGATGATCAGAGGAATAGATAGAGTAGACAGTCAGAAACTTTTTCCCCGGGTACAACAGAGTGTTACAAGGGGACATAAATTTAAGGTGAAGGGTGGAAGGTATAGGGGAGATGTCAGGGGTTGGTTCTTCACCCAGAGAGTGGTGGGGGCATGGAATGCGCTGCCCGTGGGAGTGGTAGAGTCAGATTCATTGGCGACCTTTAAGCGGCATTTGGATAGGTACATGGATGGGTGCTTAATCTAGGATAGAAGTTCGGCACAACATCGTGGGCCGAAGGGCCTGTTCTGTGCTGTATTGTTCTATGTTCTATGTTCTATGTTCTAACAGAACGAGCATTTCGTCAATACTTTTATCTATAGCACTGATGCCCTTTGGTAAAGAAATCTAGCATTATTACTGGACTGTCTTAAGACTGACGTCAGACCCACAACAATGTGCTTGGCTCTATACTGTCTGAAGGAATGACCACACATTTAGTGAGGTCAATAAATGCTGCCCTTACCAACGATGCAGACATCCCATGTCATAACAATATTGAAGTTTATATAAAACAAAGAATGATGCAAGAGATCAGAAACAAGAAAACACGAACGAGAAGCTGCCGCAGCAACTGATCAGATTTGGCACACTTGGGTCGAGGGCAAAATAGAATTGACATTTCGAGTCCGCTGACCTACCATCATAACTGAACATAGCTTGAAAATATTGTGATTGATGCTGGTGACAGGGATGTCTATGATGAAGGGGATAAGGAGTGAGTCGAATAGACAGAGAACCGAGAGATAAAAGAAAATAAGCAAACAACGGGATTGAAGATGATCAGCTGGAATGGAAATTAAAAAACGAGGTTAATCTTATTTATTTTTTCTCCTGTTCCCATATTACTGAAAATCATGCCCATGTAGGGTATAAATCAAGGTTCCTGTTTAAAGTGAGTTATGTCCATTTGTCTGTCTTCCCTGAGTGTGATCATCCTCCTTTATTCATTAATGGGATGCTGGGCCAGCATTTAATTCCCATTCCTCATTGTCCTTGAGAAGTGTTGGTGAGCTGTCTTCCTGACCCACTGCTGTCTGTGGGCTGTAAGTCGTCAGTGCTTAGTTTCGTTCGGTTTCATTTCTTTGATGTTTGAAATGAGTAATGTAACTGAGCGGCTGGTTTGGCTATTTCAATGGGCAATTCAGAGTCAAATGCATGGCAGGATTCACATGTGAGTCCGACCAGCTGAATGTGGTAAATTTCATTCCCTGAAGAACATTAGAGTGTCAGGTCGGATTTTCCGATAATCGGCAATGGTTTCATAGCTTCATTTGAATTTATTGAATTCAAATGCCACCTTTTATCATGGTGGGATTAGCACCCGGGTCCCCGGATTAATAAACTGCAGATACTACTGTTAGGACATTGCCTTCCTGGCATCTCTGACCATCTCAAATGGCAATCGTGGTGTTGCTGTTTGTGTGGCTGCACTTGAAACACAGCTGTTCGCAAGGCAAAAGAATGATTTGGTAAAACATGCCATCCTTCTTCATTTTGAACTAATTGTAACGTTAAAGAATCAGAACGGCCGTTGGCGAAAATGAGCTGTGTTCCTTGGTCAGGAGTCACTAACAGAGTTCATACCAGGCAGCAAATAATCAACACAGTAAATTGTATACTGTCCTTCATTGCAAAACGATTCAAGATTTGGAGTGAAATACTTTCCTGCCATGCTAGAGTGTTGGTCAGAAGGTACTTGGGGCACTGTGTACAGATTATCTCTCCTTTATAAGGAACGATCACCTTGCCACAGCGAGCCAGTGTCAAGGAGTTTCACCAGATTAATCCGTGTGGTGATGGTATCATGGGAAGACTGCAAAGTAAATAATCTGTGTCACTACAAAAGAAAAAAAAAGTGATTGCACGAAACCTTGAGGGTAATGGACCAACACTGATTATTTTCAAAACAAAACTTTGATAGTGTTTAATAAAGTATGTCTTTTCCCATAGGCAAATATTTTACTTAGATTAGATTACTTACAGTGTGGAAACAGGCCCTTCGGCCCACCAAGTCCACACCAACCCACAACCCACCCAGACCCACCCTCCTACATTTTACCCTTTAACTAGCACCTCGGGCAACTTAGTAGGACCAATTCACCTAACCTGCACGTTTTTGGATTGTGGGAGGAAACCCACGCAGTCACGGAGAGGATGTGCAAACTCCAAACACAGAGTTGCATGAGGTGGGAACTGAACCCGGGCCTCATGCGCTGTGAGGCAGCAGTGATTACCACTGTGCCACAGTGCCGCCCACAGATGCCCCCTATATAGGGAGAAAACGGTTAGAAGAATGTGGGAAAAGTGTAGGGAAATGGCGTTAGCATGGATGAAGATTTGAGTCAGCATGGACTAGTTTCGGCTGAACGGTCTGTCCCGGTTCTGTCAGACTCTACGATTCTATGATATTCTACTTACCTGAGTGGGACCTTATGTTGGTTAAGCGAGAGCTCCAGGCTCTGAATGAACTGTCACTATCTCAATTACTAGTTGGTGTATGACCCTGCACTGAACGTTATGTTTTCACAAACCTGTCAGCAGCTACACTCTGATAGAGTTCGCCATTCCCAGCAACTTCTGACCTCCATACAGGACACTAGCCTGCCTTCTGGGAGATGCCTCCTTGAGACATGGCACAAACTGTCCGGCCTCCCTCCTCACTGTTAGCAAACCATGGTGTCGTTAATATAACGCGTGTGCACCATTAGCAATGGAGCCAGGAGGAACAACATGGGCCAGTCTGTCTGTGCAGTCTCTGCTTCATTGGTTTGCAATGTTGAAGCATCAGTGACATCCTACTTTATATTACAGTCTGGAGGGGCTGAATAGTTTCTTCTCTTCATGTGTTAGTGTTTCGAGGGGCTGAAAGTCCTCCTTCTGGTCCAAGGGAAAAAAGGTTCACGGCTATTATTGGGCGACCCTTGGTTCCTGCTTACCAGCTGATGTACGGACAGAACTCATTATCTTCCTGTTTAATAGCAGGAAAGCAGGGGCATGGAAGAACACAGCAAGTCATACAACATTGAGTTTTCCAATTTCAAATAACCTGCCTTCCAATCCCCTAACTCCATTCCCACCTCCTTCCATTCTAGCTACCCTTCTTTCAGATTCAACTGGATTCAGTTCTCCCATCGTCCAATCCAGTGGTACCCCTTTACCCGTGTTCATCTATCCCCACCTCACCACCCTGCCTCCTCCTCCCTCGTCCTGCCTCTTTATCTGTAGCTCCCTTACCCCACCCCAGTGCTGAAGAATATTTATCCCCAATCAGTTAACTTCTCCACTTCCTGATGGTGCCTTGCTTGTTGCGTTCTTCTAGCCTTCTGCCTGTCTACTTTGCATTTCAACATTTATTGATTTTTTTTTAATCGCTTCCAGGGTAATAGGCTGGAGAAAGCGAAAGGCACCGTGTCTGTTCTTTTCCCATAGTTTTGATGGTCTGAAGAAACCAGCTTATGATTCTGCATGAGCTTCGTTTTTTTTAACGAAGAAATGTGCAGTGTCTGGTCGCACTGTTGCAGGAATGTTCCGGACAGTCTTACTGCATGAGCTTGAATGTTGTCCAGGCATTGAAACTTTAGCTCCTGAGGAGTTGACACATTGTTCTGAACATTGTGTGATCTTTACTGAACATCCCCAGCTCTGAAGGTATAACGGAGGGAAAGACATTGATGAACGAGCTGCAATTGTTTGTGCCGAGAAAGTTTCCCTGTGGATAACCCACAGAGATATCCAGGGATTGAGAGGACTTGTGTCCAGCAGTCACACTGTGTTCTGGATGATCCAGCAATGGGAAGTTTACAACTGATTCCCATTAAGTTGAACTGATTCCCATTAAGTACAATTTTGTTCAGTCTCCCTGACACCTTGCTCAGTCAAATACAGCCGTGATGTCAGGACCAGTCAATCTGACGCTGTGTTCATATCTATTGTTCATTTCTATAAGTCACGATATATGTGTGGAGAGTGTTTCCTTCTCTCAGAGGGTAGTGAATGTTGGGGCCTCTCTATCCCAGACAATTAGGGGGAGCTACATCATTGAAATGTTTGGGGACACGGCGTGGTGTGAATGAAAATTGACACAATCAGAGAGTTGAGTGCTACAAAGAATTGGGCATGAAAGAGAAATTGGGGCCGCGAGCAGATCAGCCGTGCCCTTCCTGAAAGGAAGGGCAGGTTTGAGGGGCCATACAGAGATCGTCTTATTCCAGTCTATCCCATTGTCTAGTCACTTGGTGGCCTCTTACAGTTCCTGTGTTACTAACTTGAAGTAGCTGAATACACTGCATGATCTACTCTGGGTACAGTTTTACAGGCTTGATTGGCTGACTGGCCTCCTTCTGTTACCATGTATGTGTGTCCAAGGCCTGAAAAGCATCATCCTGTTCTGGTGTAACTGAAATCCATATAGATTAAATCTACTGCCCTTGGAGAAAGACAGCACTGCAGATGCTGGAGATCAGTTAATATTCTATGATGACGTAACCAGGAAAGTTGACTAGGCCTGGCCGGTAGATGTTGAAAACTGTGGTGCTGGAAACACACAGCAGGTCAGGCAGCATCCGAGAGGCAGGAAAACCGCTGATTTGGACATTTCTGATGATGGGCTGATGCCCGAAACGTCGATTCTCCTGCCTCTCCGATGCTGCCTGACCTGCTGTGCCTTTACAGCACGACACGTTTCGACATCTACCGGCCAGATCTCGTCAACCTTCCTGGGCATGTCATCATAGAACTTTAACAAATTCGTCAGGTGCAAACTGCCATTCATAAAGTCATGCTGACTATTCCGAATCAAATTCAATTTTCCAATTGCATGTCCATCTTATCCCTGATAACCTTCTCAAGTAACGTACAGATGTTAAACTTCCTGGTGTATAGTTTCTAGATATTTGCTTTTTCAGTCCTTCTTGAATAAGATACAACATTTGTTATCCTCTAGTCTTCAGGCATCTCACCTGTGGTTAATGATGATCAAAGTTATCAGCCAGGGTCCATCAAATTTTTCTCAAGCCCCTTGCAGTTTTCTTATATCTGTCTGTTAAGGACAATGAGATTTATCCATCTTCAAACATTCCAATACATTCAAAACCTCGCCTACTGTGATATGGACTATCCCTAAGATACCACCACTAACTTCCCCAAGTTCCCAAGTATTAATGTCTTTCTCCACGGTAAACACTTAGGAGAAACATTTGCTCCGGACATCGCCGATCTCTTATGGTTCCACACATACATGTCCACTTTGGTCTTTGATGGTCCTATTCTTTCTGCAGTTAATGTTTTTTTTCCTTTAATATTCAAAATGAACCTCTTTGGACTCACCCTGATCTTCTCAGTCAAGGCCCTTTATCGCCCTACTGATTTCCTTCTTCACTAAACTCCAGTATCCCTGTGTACCTCCAGTGATTCCCCTGATACCGCCTGCCTGGACTTGAGCCACACGTCCACAGTTTTTTTCTGGTCAAAGCCTCAATATCTCCTGTCATTCAAGGTTCCCCATTCCTGTCAACTTTCCTTTTACCTTCACAGGAATATATAGATCTTGAATTCTAGCTGTCTCACTTTTAAAAGCTTCCACTTGCCAGAGGTCCCTTCGCCTGCAAACAAACGAATCCAATCAACCCCACAAGCTCCTGTACAATTCCGGCAAAGTTCACCTTGCCCCAATTTATAACTTGAATCTGAGGACCAGTTTTTTTTTCCTTTTCCGTAACTATTTTAAAATTAATACAACTGTGGTCACAGGTCTCAAACTGCGAATCCACCGTCACCTCACTCACCTGTCCTGCACTATTTCCTAAGAATAGGTCAAATTTTGCCTCTTCTCGATTCGGACCCTCTACATACTGCTTGAGGAAACTTTCCTGACGCAATTAATGAATTCCATCTAATCAAATCCCTTAATGCTCTCGCAGTCCCAGTCTGTGTTACAAAAATTAATACTACCATTATGACAACCCTATTGTTCCTGTAAGTCTCCCTAATCTCTGTACATATTTTTGTTCCTGTAATTACTATTGACTATCTGGGGGCCCAATAATGTCACCATCCCCTTCTTATTTCTTAATTCCACCCACAAATACACCATGATTGATCCTTTAGTTATTTCATCTCTGATGCTTTGTGATACTCCCCTTCATCAGAAATACAAGTCCCCCACCACTCTTTCCACCATTTCTGTCCCTCCTAATGCATTTACCCTGGTACATTAACCTGTCAATCCTATCTGTCCCTCAGCCATATTTCTGTAATAGCTATACTATCTCAGTCCCACGTATCTATGCACACCCGGAGCTCATCAGTCTTACCGATCAACCCTTTTGCATTGAAATAAATGTAAATTAATCCAACAGGCATTCCTTGTTACCCGTCTTGTTCCAGCCTGACCTAACTTTTCACATTACAAATCCTGATTACTGTATCTTTTTCCAGCATCGCAGTTGCCTCCCTGCTCTTGAGGATATCACCCCCTATGCCAATCTCGTTTCAACTCTCCCTTGTACCACTAGCAAAACTAGCTGCAAAGATATTGGTCCCCCGTCTAGTGCATTTGAAACCTGTCCCTCTTGAACGGGTCACCTTTGTTTAAAAAAAAATCCCAATGATCTAAAAATATGAATCTCTGCCCCCGCACCAATTCTTTCGTCACATATTTATTTGCCATATCCGCCTATTTTTACATTCACTAGCTCATGACACTGGAAGGAATCAGGAGATTACCACCGTCGAGGTCCTGGTTTTTAACTTTCCTCCTCGCCCTCTGTCATCACTCTGTAGGACCTCATTCCTATATCTACCTCTGTCATTTGTGCCAACGTGCATCATGACTTCTGGCTGCTCAGCCTCCCCTTGAGAACGTTCTGCAGCCACTCGGAGACATCCTGGCCTCTGACACCTGAGATGTAACACACCATCCTGGATTCCCGTTTGAGGCCACAGAATCTACAATCTGTCCCCCAAACAATCGACTCTACTACCTCTAAGACCCTGTTTATCTTTACCCTTTCCCGCTGTGCCCCAGAGCCAGTTGTACTGCAACCAACCTGGCTACTTCTGCTTTCCCTTGCAAGGTCAATTCCCGACAACCACCCACTCCCTCACCCCCAAAATCAGTATCTAGAATGGTATATTTGTTTTCAAGGGGAATAGCCACAGGCGATTCCTGCACTCTCCGCCTACTCCGTTTGCCATTCCTAGTGGTCGCCCAGCTACTCTCTGCCTGGAACACGACAGGAAGCAAGGAACGTCTGTTGGATTAAATAGTGTTTATTTAAAGGCAACAGGGCTGACAAAAAAGGCAGATGATCAGGGTATGGATCTTTACATGGGACTGGGATATGACAGTCATTGCAGAAACAGACTAAGTGAAGGATTTGGGTGTAACCACCTCACTAAATCTCTTATCTATGAAGTCCTCAGTATCTCGGATGACCCTGAAAGCAGCCAGCTACAGCTCCCGAACAATTCCCATGCACGTGTAGTCATCAAGGACAGTGGAAGTCTCCCTGAGCACCCACATCCCGCAGGTAGAACATGTGACTGCCCTTACTGCCATCTCGACTGCTGTCAGACTAGCATTAAAGGGACTTTGTCCGAGTTTACCTGGACATTTTGCTGAGCTGCTGCTTACTGAAGCTTCTCAAACCAAAGCATTACGACCTACTCTGCTAATTACAGCATGTCAATCGACCACTCCACATTTAGTTTTGGTTAGGGAAGGAGGGAAACACTTATTTTTATTTCAAAAATATACTTTATTCATAAAATATTTTGATGATCTATACAACTGATGATGCAATTCATCTGTGCACATTGCATTTCTTTACACACAGAGATCAGAATTAATCCTTCGTATATAAAATTCAGTACATTTACCATCCATATATTTAACTGAGTTGCCAACGGAGCCCACTTACTGAGTGTTTCCCCTTTCTTCTTTGGTGGACAGACATGGCACGGTGGTCTTTCCCCACCACGCCTTGGCGGCAGCTGCCCAAAGATTCAGCACATCCCTCAATACGTAGTCCGGTACCTCGGAATGTGCCAGTCTGCAACACTCATTTGCGGGCAACTCCTTCAGCTGGAATATCAACAGGTTTCAGACAGACAAAAGAACGTCTTTGACCGAGTTGATGATCCTCCATGCACAGTTGATGTTCGTCTTGGTGAGCATCCCAGGAAACAGACCATAGAGCTTAGAGTCATGCATCACGGCACTGCTCGGAACAAACCTCAACCAATACCATTGTATTTCTCTCCAGATTTCCTCTGCATATGCACATTCCAGAAGGAGGTGTCTGACAGTCTCGTCCCCTCCACAACCGCTTCGAGGGCAGCGTGTGGTGCGGCTGAGAGTCGGGGCATACTTAAAGGATCTCACAGGCAGAGACCTTCTCAATACCAGACAAGCCATCTCTTGGTACTTGTTGGGAAGTTCTGGCGATGAGGCATTCTGCCAAATGGCTTTGACAGTCTGCCCAGGGAACCGCTCAACAGGGTCCATCCTCTCATTTTCCCGACAGGTCTCAAGCACACTATGTGCTGACCACTTCCTGATGGATTTGTGGTCAAATGTGCTATTCTTCAGAAATTTCTTCACCAAGGACAAGTGATACAGAATGGTCCAACAACTTGCTGCAAGACCAGGCCCATCCTTTGCAACACCGGGGGCAGGTAGAATCTCAGTACGTCGTGACATTTCTTGTTTGTGTATCGGGGATCCACGCACAGCCGCACACAAAGGTTGCCATCAGTGTGAGGGTGGCATTGGGAGTGTTTTCTCCCCCGTTGCCCGGATCTTTATACGTCGAGTCCATCTTTGATCTCCATATAAATTGGAAGATGTCCCAGGTGACTGCGATGGCACAGGTTCTGGGAATAGGCCAGACCTATGCCACATATAACAGCAATGATAGTGCCTCACACCAGATGACCAGGTTTTTCCCGCGATGGAGAGCGACTGTTGCTTCCATATGCCCAGTTTCTTACTCAGTTTCCTGATACGCTCCTCCCAAGATTGGCACACGCCCCAGCCCCGCCGAAACAAATACTCAGCACCTTCAGTTGGTCAGTCCTGACGGTGATGGGGATGGAGGATTGGTCAGCCCAGTTCCTGAAGAGCATGGCCTCACTTTTGCCTCGGTTTACCTTGTCCCCCATGGCCCGTTTGAACTGGTCACATATGCACATGAGTCTGTGCACTGACAGCGGATCCCATCAGAAAACGGCGACGTCATTCATGTAGAGGGAGGCCTTAATCTGTAGGCCCCCGCTGACAGGAATAGTCACCCCTCTCAGGCTCGCATCCTTCCTGATGGACTCCGCAAACGGCTCTATGCAGCACACAAACACGGAAGAAAAAAAAGGGAGCCCTACCTGACTCCAGATCTTACTGGGAAGCTAACTTATTCCCACCCATTGACTGAGACTGCACTGACAATGTTGGTGTAGAGCAGTCTGATCCAATTATAGATTACCTCCCCAAAGCCCATTTTGGAGATAACATCTCTCATACATGTATGCCATATCCTGTCAAAGGCTTTCTCCTGGTCCAGTCTGATGAGGCAGGTGTATGAGGTGAGAGAAGCCATTCGCGTCCCTCATGATTACACTTGCAAGAAGTGCACCCATCTCCAGCTCCTCCAAGCCCGTGTTAGGGAACTGGAGCTGGAGTTGGATGAACTGCGGATCATTCGGGAGGCAGAGGTGGTCATAGATCAGAGCTTTAGGGAAGTAGTTACTCCGAAAGTTATAGAGAGATGGGTGACAGTGAGGGGGAGTGGGAGGAAGCAGCCAGTGCAAGGACCCCCTGCGGTCATTCCCCTCAAGAACAAGAATACCGTTTTGGATACTTGTGGGGGGATGACTTACCAGGGGTAAGCAACGAAGTTCAGGCCTCTGGCACGGAGCCTGTCCCTGTTGCTCAGAAGGGAAGGGTGGTGAAAGGTTGAGCGATAGTTATTGGGGACTCAATAGTGAGGGGCACAGGTAGGCGGTTTTGCGGGGGCGACAGAGACTCACGATTGGTATGTTGCCTCCCAGGTGCAAGGGTACGTGATGTCTCTGATCTTGTTTTCCGGGTCCTTAAGGGGGAGGGGGAGCAGCCCCAGGTCGAAGTCCACGTTGGCACAAACGACATAGGTAGGAAGAGGGGTGAGGATGTTAGACAGGCTTTCAGGGAGCTAGGTTGGAAGCTCAGAGCTAGAACGAACAGAGTTGTTGTCTCTGTTCTGTAACCCGTGCCACGTGATAGAGAGTCGAGGAATTGGGAGAGAGAACAGTTAAATGCGTGGCTACAGGGATGGTGCAGGAGGGAGGGATTCTGGTTTCTGGACAACTGGAGTTCTTTCTGGGGAAGGTGGGACATCCATAAACAGGATGGTCTACACCTGAACCTGACGGGCACCAGTATCCTTGGGGGGAGGTTTGCTAGTGCTCTTTGGGAGGCTTTAAACTAACTCTGCAGGGACATGGGAACCTGGAGTGTAGCTTTAGGGTACAGGACCTTGAGTGTAGGGAGGTTAGGAACATGGCATCGATCTCGAAGGAGGGTGCCTGTAAACAGGAAGGTGGCTTGAAGTGTGTATACTTCAATGCCAGAAGTATAAGAAATAAGGTAGGTGAGCTTGCAGCATGGGTTGGTACCTGGGACTTCGATGTTGTGGCCATTACAGAGACGTGGGTTGAACAGGGACAGGAATGGCTGTTGCAGGTTCCAGGGTTTAAATGTTTTAGTAGGGTCAGAGATGGGGGTAAAAGATGGGGAGGTGTGGCATTGCTTGTCAAGGATAGTATTACAACACTAGAAAGGGTGATGGAGGAAGACTTGCCATCTGAGGTAGTTTGGGCGGAGGTTAGAAATAGGAAAAGTGAGGTCACCCTGTTAGGAGTTTTCTACAGGCCTCCTAATAGTCCGAGAGAAGTAGAGGAAAGTATTGCGAGGATGATTCTGGAGAAGAGTGAAAGTAGCAGGGTGGTTGTTATGGGGGACTTTAACTTCCAAGATATTGACTGGGAAAGCTATAGCTCGAGTTCGTTAGATGGGTCGGTGTTTGTCCAATGTGTGCAGGAGGGTTTCCTGACACAATATGTATACAGGCCAACAAGAGGTGAGGCTACACTGGATTTATTTCTAGGTAATGAACCAGGCCAGGTGTTAGACTTGGAGGTAGGTGAGCACTTCGGGGGCAGTGACCGCAAGTCGGTGACATTTAATCTAGTGATGGAGAGGGATAAGTGTGCACTGCAGGGCAACATTTATAGCTGGGGGCAGGGAAAGTGTGATGCGGTGAGGCATGACTTAGGACGCGTGGATTGTAAAAATAGGCTTCAAGGAAGAACACAAATGATATGTGGAGATTGTTCAAGGAACAGCTAATGGGTGCCCTTGATAAGTATGTACCAGTCAGGCAGGGAGTAAAGGGTCTTGTGAGGGAGCCGTGGTTTAATAAGGAATTGGAATCCCTTGTGAAAGGAAAGAGGGCGGCCTATGTAAAGATGAGGCATGACTGTTCAGTTGGGGCGATTGAGAGTTATAAGGTAGCCAGGAAGGATCTAAAGAGAGAGCTGAAAGCAGCGAGAAGGGGACATGAAAAGTCTTTGGTTGGTAGGATTCGGGAAAACCCAAAGGCTTTCTATTGGTAAGTCAGGAATAAAAGGCTGACTAGGGTAGGTATCGGTCCAGTCAAGGATAGTAGTGGAGAGTTGTGTGTGGAGGCGGAGGAGATTGGTGAGACACTAAATCAATACTTTTCGTCAGTATTCACTCAGGAACAGGACATTGTTGCCGATGTGAACACTGAGTCACAATCAATTAGAATGGACGGCGTTGAGGTATGTAGGGAAGAGGTGTTGGAAATTCTGGAAAGGATGAAAATAGATAAGTCCCCTGGGCCTGATGGCATTTATCCTAGGATCCTCTGGGAATCTAGGGAGGAGATAGCGGAGCCATTGGCCTTGATTTTTATGTCGTCGTTGTCTACAGGAATAGTGCCAGAAGACTGGAGGATAGCGAATGTGGTCCTCTTGTTCAAGAAAGGGAGCAGGGATAGCCGGAGTAACTATAGGCCAGTGAGTCTCACTTCTGTTGTGGGCAATGTCTTAGAGAGAATTGTAAGGGATAGGATTTATGAACATCTGGATAGGAATAATGTGATCAAGGATAGTCAGCATGGTTTTGTGAAGGGCAGGTCGTGCCTCACAAACCTTATTGAATTCTTTGAGAAGGTGACCAAGGAAGTGGACGAGGGTAAAGCAGTAGATGTGGTGTATATGGATTTTAGCAAGGCGTTCGATGAGCTACCCCATGGTCGGCTGCTGCAAAAACTACGGAGGTATGCCATTGAGGGTGCATTAGAGGTTTGGATTCGGAATTGGCTGGCTTGAAGGAGACAGAGGGTAGTAGTTGATAGTATAGGTTCATCTTGGAGCGCAGTTACTAGCGGTGTTCCACAAGGATCTGTTTTGGGACCATTGCTGTTTGTCATTTTTATAAATGACCTGGAGGAGGGGCTTGAAGGCTGGGTGATGAGTTTGCGGATGACACGAACCTCGTTGGAGTGGTGGTCAGCGAAGAAGGATGTGGCAGGTTACAGCGGGATATAGAGAAGTTGCAAAGCTGGGCAGTAAGGTGGCAAATGGAATTCAATGTGACTAAGTGTGAAGTCATTCACTTTGGTAGGAGTTAAAAGAAGATGGATTACTGGGCTAATGGTAGACTACTTGGTAGTGTGGATGAGCAGAGGGATCTTGGTGTCCATGTACACAGATCTTTGAAAGTTGCCACCCAGGTGAATAGTGCTGTGAAGAAGGCATATGGTGTACTGGGCTTTATTGGTAGAGGAATTGAGTTCCGGAGTCCTGAGGTCATGTTGCAGTTGTATAAGACTCTGGTGCGGCCTCATCTGGAGTATTGTGTGCAGTTTTGGTCGCCATATTATAGGAACGATGTGGAGGCATTGGAACGAGTGCAGAGGAGGTTTACCAGGATGTTGCCTGGCATGGTAGGAAGATCGTATGAGGAAAGGCTGAGGCACTTGGGGCTTTTCTCATTGGAGAAAAGAAGATTTAGGGGAGATTTGATAGAGGTGTACAAGATGATTAGGGGTTTAGATAGGGTTGACAGTGAGAACCTTTTTCCGCTAATGATGTCAGCTGTTACGAGGGGACACAGCTTTAAATTAAGGGGTGGTAGTTATAGGACAGATGTTAATAGGTAGATTTTTTACTCAGCGGGTTGTGAGTTCATGGAATGCCCTGCCAGTAGCAGTGGTGGACTCTCCCTCTTTATGGTCATTTAAGCGGGCATTGGACAAGCATACGGAGGTTATTGGGCTAGTGTAGGTTAGGTAGGCTTTGGTCGGCGCAACATCGAGGGCTGAAGGGCCTGTACTGAGTTGTATTTTTCTATGTTCTGTGTTCCATGTGTTAAACGTCCTGTCCTGCACATAGCCGATCGTATCCTTGAGGATTGCGAGACTCTCAGCAATCTTCCTGCCCGGTACAGCACAGGTTTGGTCAGGATGAATCACTGATCCCAGAGCAGACCTGACTCGGTTGGCGACGAACTCTGACAAGATTTTGTAATCTGCATTCAATAGTGAGATCAGTCTCTAATTTATGATTTCCTCCCTCCCTCCCCCCTTCCGCTTGTAGATGAGGGTGATGATGCCTTTCCTCATGGATTCACTTATAATACCTGCCAGAAACATACTGACAAACACCTTCAGCAGATTCTGGCCAATCAAGTCCCATAGAGCAGAATAGAGCTCAACCAGTGAGCCGTCACTTCCGGGAGTTTTATTCTTTTCAAAGGACTCGAGTTCCTTCGTCAGCTAATCCAGAGGTAACGGCTGGTTCTGCCTCTCCCGTGTTCTGTCGTCAAAGACCTCCGTGATAGAGGACAGGAACGACAGGGAGGCAGCGCTGTCGGTTGGCTTCGAGTCATACGGACTGGCACAGAAGGATGTGCTGATCCTCATGGAGTTAGTGATCTTCTTCCTATTTTGTGCACCTTCTGGAAGAAGGAAATTGAGCACGACTCCATGGAGCGAACCCTAGACTGGACGATTATCTTAGAGGCCTCCGTTGTAAAGAGCAAGTCTTGCTGGCCCTTCATCTCCAGATCGTTCATGACATTGACCCCCATCGTATGCAGCAGGAGCAAGTTCTGCATGCTTTCCTGGTTTTGGGACAGTCTTGCCCGCCTCTCTCTCGCATCCTGAACACCTTTGAGAATGAAGAACCTCTTGGTGTTCCCTTTTACTTTTTCCCACCAGTCTGCTGGAGACTCAAAGAGGAGCTTCATGTTTCTCCAACCTGTGTAGTCGCTCTTGAGCTCCTCAATGTTTCCTGGGGCCAACAGATTTGTGTTCAGCTTCCACGTTCCCTTACCAGACTGCTTCTCGTCCTGAAGGTGACAGTCGGCCAGCAGGAGGCAGTGGTCAGAGAGAAACAGCGGCTTGACGTCGCTGGATCTGATCGAGAATGTTCGGGACTCAAACAAGTAATCTATCCTTGAGCACATAGACCCGTCTGCCCGTGAAAAAGTATAACTATACTGTGCTCAGTCTGCAGGGGTGCTGAAGACGTCATGCAGCTTGGCATCTTTTACCATTACCATCAGGGATCTGGAGGTGGTGTCCAGTTTTCTGCCACCCCCTCCCCCTCCCCCTTACCCCACCCCCCGGCGCCCGATCGTCCATCTGCATCAATGATACAGTTGAAGTCTCCGGCCAGAATGACCGACCTGGACATAGCCAGCAAAGTTGAAGCTGTTGCAGACGGCCAATCGTTTACTCTTACCCAGTGGGGCGTACACATTGATCAGGCTCTGGGTAGCATTCCTGGACATGACGTTGTTGACGAGGAGGCGCCTGCCGAACATCTCATTTACCTCGGAGATAGTGAAGTTGCCTCCTCGTTACATTATACCCAGGCCGGAGGCGCGGTTATCGTTGCCCCCCGACCAAACCGACGGCCCATGGGCCCACAAGCTCTACCATTTCTGATAGCTAGTGAGGTGCGGTATCCCAAGCTCCTACAGAAACAGGACATCGGCTTTAACATTGGCTATGAAGGCCAACGTAGAAACACTTCACATAGCAGATTTAATGCTATGCACATTAATGCTGACAATTTTAAACACATTTTAACAGTTTATGAGGTTACCAGTGTCCATTTGCCGTTGGTTCTGCCTCTCTGGGGTAACTGTCTGCATCCCTGTGGTGTAAGCGAACTGCTGGACCCTTGTAAGGCCGAGGTAGCTGTCCTACTCCACGCTGAGGACATTTCCCCGCTCTGGTGTCATCAGGCTGGGACGAGGGTCCGCACAATCCAGGTCTCTGTCTGACCGCGGGGCTGTCAGAAGATCGCTGCAACCAGTATCTGGGGCTGTGGGGCGGTGTGTATACCTCCTGGTTCTCACTAGTTGTGGGTTGGTCTTTATCAGTCCCCAAAGAGGGTTTGTCTTTTCCTGTTTGTGGGGTGTAGGTGCTGCCCTCCTTTGCTGCCCTCCTTTCTACCCGCGGCGCATTGTTTCTTCTTTTGGTGACGACTCTCCTTACACCCGTCCTAACCATCCGAAGAGCTGCCCATATCCTCCTCTTGCAGGTGTCGTTTCCCCTTTGCTAGGTGTTTTTGGGGACCTGGACGGTTTTCCACTTCCTTTTTTTTAACAGGAATCCACTCCTCGCGCCCCTCGATTCCCTCCTCTTCCATTACCTCTGTCTGACCTGTAGGAGCTTGGAATGGCTGCTTCACCTCCCCTCTGGCTGCGGCCTACTCTGCTCCAGCCTGGCCTTCCTTCTGGCTTCCACCAGACACCGTTCCCTTGCTGGTTTGTGGTGCCTTGCTGATCTTTTGCCGTACACCTCTGGCCATCTGAGAGTACGTGGCGGCCGCTCATCTTGGGCAGGCCTTGTACATATGTTCCGCCTCTCAGCACAATTACAGTTCTTGTCCTCTTTGCATTCCTTGGTTGGGTGACCCTCCAGCTTGCAGTTTCGACAGAGTCACCTTACAGTCTGCCACCATGAATCCTGACCATCTGCAGTTTTGGCACACTTTCGGCTGCCCTGTGTACATCATGTAACCTCGGCTCACTCTGATTGCAAAGCTGGAGTGTGGGTGGAGGATGTTCCCACTGGCATCGACCCTCAGGGTTACTCTGACGTGCCGCTTGCTCGTCAAGATCCCGAAATGGTCAACCACATCAGTGCTTTCTCCCTCGACCTGGATATATCTTCTCAGGAAGGTCAGGGCATCAGCTGCTGGGACGTGGGGGTTGTACATATGAATTGTAACAACCCTACTCCTCTGTGCAGGAAGAACATACAACGGGACCACCCACCAGATGGAGAACAGAGCCCCCCCCCCGCCCCCCGCCCTTCCTGCTCTTTAATCACCTTCTGGAGCTGCTCACAATGCTTCATGCTCCCGAAGATCACATCGAAATAGACTGCCTAAGGGAAATCCTCCAGGCAATACACGTTTGCTGCGACAAACCCGCAGCACTTGAGCAGAATCTTCTTGAGGGACACAGTCCGATCGACCGGTGTACATTCCTCCATCTTCTTTACAGAAACCCTGACTGTGCTGTGAATGCCCTGGCCTGGGCTTTGAGCGGTTGCTGAGGCCATAGCTCCTAGGTTGGCAGGTCCCTGATATGGTGTGAGGTTGAAACCAGCATGAGGATCCACCAAGAGCAGGTCAGCACAACCAAATGGTCCTCCAATCACAAGCCAGCGATGATCTCAACTCGCTCTGATGATTCGCAACTCGACACCCATTCTAATAAGAACAGACACTTGATCCTCGACTCGTCTTGGGAAGACCCACCTTATTGATCATGTCATCTCCCCTGCCAGGGATGGAGGGAAACTAGTGATGGAATATTTTGCCTTTAGCACTCCTTGACACCAGGTTCATGCATACCCATGGAAGATGTGTTGCTGAGGTCTTCCCTCTGGTCGTGTTGACTGCACTGATGCAAATCTTCACCCTGACAGCCAATCGGCATTGTCGCATTCCTCTGGTCTTTGCTGTCGTTCGAAAAACAACAGATGTCACCCTTGTTTAAAAATCTGTCCATCTCAGCTTTGAAGATATTTAGTGATCGAGCCAAAATGGCCCTCACAATTTTGCACAATGGTTTCCTTCCCATTGATGTGAGACTTGGTGATCTTTAGTCCCCATGGATTTTTTCTAGCACTCTGCATGGAAGTTGAACTTTCATTAGATTTTGTCCTGTTCAATCACACCTCCTCTGTGGCCAGAGGCAAAACAAAAAACCCCACAAAATTTAAGAGCCTGTAATCTCCTCCCTTATTTTCCACATTAGTCTAATTTGCAGTTCATCTGGATCTTGGGATTAGCCCAATTTTAGTCCTGCATCAACTTCCAATTCTTCCTCAGTATCCGTGTCAATCTGCTCAAAGACACACTGTGACAAACTGACAGGTGATCCAGGAACTGCTTCTCCAAAACAAAACCCGATATGTCGTACGTGTTTAACATATTCTCTGGCTCTGTGCACAGGCTGCTTCCTCGGTCCCTAATACACCCCATTCTTTGTCTTGTTACCCTCTTACTCTTAATATACCGATAAAATGTCGTTGAATTCTTGAAAATATTGCCAGCTAATGTTTTTATCATTCCCATTTTTGCTCTTCAACTTACTTTCTTGAGTTTATCCCTGTATGTTCGCTACTCTCCTGGGATCTCCATTGACCTACTCACTTTAGAACTGTTTTCAGCATATCTATAATTTTTAATTCCATTCTGAATATTTGTAGACATTCAAGGTTCTTCTGTCTTGTTTTCATAAATTTCATCTTCAGTGCAACATGTTGCAGTGACACTGGCATCGATTCCATATTGAGAATGTGACCCCCACCACTCCACCCCACCCCCACGCACTTCTGCTGAAGTTTCACCCAGAAGTAACTGTACTATGGCCAGATCATGACTTATTTTTAATACAATCTGCCTCAGCAGTCCAAAAATCTTTTATTTTTCGGAGCTTTTTCTTTTGGACTTTTCCTTAACAAGCTAAAAAGGCATGAGTAACTGTCACTGGTGCTACAATGCTTTCCCAGTCCTGCCTGCAATAACTAACTGGCTTTGTTCCCCACAGTGATGCCCAGCACTATATCACCCATTGTTGTATCTGCTCCATGTTGATATAAGAAGCTGTCTGGATTAAACTTCAAGACATCTTCCCCGCCTTAAAAAGTTATCACTGCCCTAATGAATATTTGGAATTGAAATACCTGAATATAATGATCTTACTATTGTAGTTACACACCTCAGAAAATTGGTTTTATATCTGCTTCTGTATTCTCTTTTATGTGGGGTTCTATCATATATCCCCAGCAGTGTATCTGTAATGGTTTTGATTCTGAGCTGTACAGGCAAAGCGTCATTAGAAGATCCTTCCAGTGTATCGTCCCTTCTTCCTGCAGTCCATAATTAACAATGCAATTCCACCTCCTCTTTTTCCCCTCTCCTGCCCTGCCTCTCGTTCTTGTACCACTGAATATTGAGTTGTCAGCCCTGACCTCCTTCAGATACGTCTCTGTGATGCAAAAATGTAACACTTCCACATGTCACCTTGTTTCATTATCACATCTGTCTATCTGATAATATTCCCAGCATTAATGCAAAGAACATCCAGCCTGGAATATTACACGTGGAATACTCTATAACTCGGAGTTCATCAGTCGTTTACTGTTTGTTATCAAGCTGCATAATCCATGAAACAAAACTGTAACTCGAGAACTGTTGAATTGTAGTTTCTTTTTCAATTACTGTATTCATCAAATGCAACATTCTAGAACTGTACAGTCAGCTGCACATACAATGAAACGCTGGGGTGATTAATTCCCTGTTCAGTGTGCAGAGGAGTCAGCCCTCAATAATGGAGAAATGAGGATGCAGTTGCTGGAACGTGTGGCGTTGGTAAAGCACAGCAAGTCAGGAAACATCCCGAGAAGCTGGAGAGTGAAAACTGTGGGCAGAAGTCTTTCATCAGGAAGTCATTGTTGCCTTCACAGTTTTTCCATTCCGTGATTCACAGGATATTGTGAACTGTATTTGCTCGGGAGGGCAGCCCTGAAATGGATATCAGTCAAACAGTCAATTGGTTGGGCAGGGAGTAGACAATGTGAGGTGAAGTGCAGATTGGTTGAAGTTCAAATATAAGGATAGATAAAACCCCTCGGCCAAACAGGAAACACCCGAGGTTATCACAGGAAGTGGCGCCTTCGGCGATGATCTTTGCATCCTTACTGTCCATTGAAGTATTGCCAGATGATTGGGGGGCGACAAATGTTAATTTCTTGTTCAGGAAAGAGAATAGGAATAATCCTGGGAATTACAGCTTTGGGCAAAGTATTGGAGAGGGTTCTGAGAGACAGAATTTATGATTATTTGGCAAATCATAGTTTGATTAGAGATAGCATGGTTTTATGAGGGAAGATATGGTGTATTAACGTTCATTAGCAGAGGGATTGAATTCAAGAGTCGTGAAGTGATGTTGTAGCTGTACAGGACCTTGATTAGGCCACATTTGGAGTACGGTGTGCAGTTCTGGTCGCCTCACTTTAGGAAAGATGTGGAAGCTTTGGAGAGGGTGCAGAGAAGATTTGTCAGGATGTTGCCTGGAATGGAGAATAGGTCGTACGAGGATAGGTTGAGAGTGCTAGGCCTTTTCTCATTGGAAAGGCGAAGGATGAGGGGTGACTTGATAGAGATTTATAAGATGATCAGAGGAATGGAGGAGACAGTCAGAAACTTTTTCCCCGGGTACAACAGAGCGTTACAAGGGGACATAAATTTAAGATGAAGGGTGGAAGGTATGGGCGATGTCAGGGGTAAGTTCTTTACCCAGAGAGTGGTGGGGGCATACAATGCGCTGCCTGTGGGAGTGGCAGAGTCAGAAACATTGGTGACCTTTAAGCGGCAATTGGATAGGTACATAAACTTAAGCTAGGACAAATGTTCGGCACAACATCGCGGGCCGAAGGGCCTGTTCTGTGCTGTATTGATCCATGTTCTATGTTCTATCATGCCTCACACAACTTGTTGAATTCTTTCAGGATGGAACAAAATACATTGATGAATTTAGAGCAGTGGATGTGATGTTCATGGATTTTAGCAACGTGTTTGACAAGGTTCCCCTTGGTCGGCTCATTCCGAAAGTAAGGAGGCATATAATACAGGGAAATCTGTCTGTGCAGATATTGAATTATCTGGCCAATAGAAGACCGAGGATGGTAGTACATGGAAAGTTTTCAACCTGGAGCTCGGTGACCAGTGGTGTTTTGCAGAGATCGGTTCTGGGACATCTGCTGTTGTGATTTTTATAAATGACTTGGATGGTAAAGTGTAAGGATGCTTTAGTAAGTTTTATGACGTAACAAAGATTGTTGGAGTTGTGGATAGTGTGGAGGGCTGTTGTAGGTTGTAATGGGACATTGATGGCATGCAGAGCTTTGCTGATAAATGGCAGATGTAGCTCAACCAGGATAAGTGTGGAGTGATTCATTTTGGAAGGTGGAATTTGAATGCAGAATGCAGTATTAAAGGCAGAATTCTTGGCAGTGTGGAGGACCATAGGGATCTTGTGGTCCATGTCATAGCATCCTCAAAGTTCCCATCCAAGTTGATAAGATTGTTAAGACGTATGCTATTCTGATTAGCCGGGGGATTTAGTTTAACAGACTCGAGGTTGTGCTGCAACTCAAAAAACTCTACTGAGACTAGATGTAGAATATGTGTTCAGTTCTAGTTGCTTCATTACTGGAAGGACGATGCTTTGGAAAGGGTGCTGAGGAAATTGACCAAGATGCTGCCTGAACAGGAGGTCATGTCTTACAAAGAAAAGTTGAGTGAGCCACGGCTTTTCTCATTGGAGCAAAGAAGAATGGGAGGTGACATGATCGATGTGTTCAAGATGATGCGAGCCATAGGTAGAGTGGATATCCAGTGAATTATCTCGAGGGGGCATAATCTTAAGCTGAATGGAGGAAGGTTTAAGTGAGATGTCAGAAGTAGGTTACTTACACAGAGAATGGTGGGTGCGTGGAATACACTGCCAGCAGTCGTAGTAGAGCCAGCTGCATTAGGGATATTTAAGCGACGATTGGACCAGCACATGAATGATCGTACAATGAAGGGTATGCAAGTTAGTCTGATCTTCCAGTCGGGTAAAAGGTTGGCAGGACGTCAAGGGCCAAAGGGCCTCTACTGTGCTGCACTGTTCCATGTTTCCTGTTTCATCCGTCTTGTGGATTCTCATCAATTGTTTTACGTGTGAGGGAGTGATATATATGAGATCAGGAAGCTGGGTGGGGCATTAGCCCAAAACATCCAGTTATGTAGCGGACTGTCACCTGAGTGCCAGTACAATATCTGTGTGCGATGACGTACACCAGACAGAATCCGCCAAGTTTAGTTATGAACGTGATTCTTGACTTGCTATTTGCTAGTGTTTTCTTCAGATACAATCTGTTGGTTGACCCATTTATTAATCAGATGTTTGTTATGTTTAGTAAATTGGTCAAAAATAAGATGTGAGCTATGATTATTCAACTGAACTATAATCCCTGAAAACAATTAAGTTGATTCTATGTTTATGGAACTAAAATATATACTCCTGTCATGATTTTCTAACACAGAAATAAAGAACGTACATTTTATTTTATTTCAAAAAAAACATCATGGTATCTAACTATATTGGTGACCAGAATTACATATTCAATGTCAGGATTCAAAACAATGCAATTTCACTCCAATTGTTTGAAACTGGTTGGCTTCTGAATGATTAAATGTTCAGGATGAGCAAACGATTGAACAAAATAATACAATTAGCGTTCTTATACATTTACATATAATCAATCAGTTTAATTTGTCATTGAAATATACAAGCTTCAGCTCTTTGCCAGCAGTTTAGAAATGGTATTAATTCAGCATGCACTCAGAAAATTAAACTAAATAAATGATCCGTGTTATCAAATTTTAGCGAACAATAAGTTGAAAACTTCCAATTTTTAGTAAGAATGAAATTTGAGAATAAATGCGGACAGTAAAAAAAACGATGAACGTATTATCATGTGAGTGAAAAGTCAGACATTTTCAAAGAGATTTGTGCAAAAGTGATGGCAAATTTGGTTTAACAATTGGAATACAACATTTAAAGTATTCATGTTCTGAGTAATAATTGATTTTATAATGAAGCTGACCTTGCAATAGTTGCATTTTAAATGCTCATGTTGAACCAAATAATCAAATATTTGCGAACATGTACAATGGGAAATAATCTGATACTGACTTTTATTCGCATCTGACACATGACAGAGTGCAAAAGTTTAAAGTACTGGAGGAGACCATTTGACACTGTGTGTGCATCAGCTTCAGAAATGTCTCCCAAGTCCCTCCCATTTGCCAGACCTATCTCTGTAGCCCGTTAAATTCATAATTTCCAAATATATCCAGTTCTCCATTGCATCTTTATCGACTACTCTCCCAGGCGGTGCATTCCAAATCCAGACAACTCTCTCAATAAATAAGTTTTTTTTCCTTATTTCACTCCTAGCTCCATTGCTGACAATTTTGAAATTAGAACTCATTGATGCTGTAATGCCAGCTATTGGAAACAGAGTATTCTTGTTTTACTCTGCAACCTTTTCTTTTCTTAATTTTGAGCACCGCAAAAAGTTCACATTTTTATCTGTTCTTCTCCTGGAAGAATAAGCCCAATGCCTTGCAAGAACTGTAACAAACACTACATCGGAAAAAAAGCAGGAAACTAGACACTCACATTCACAAACATCAACTCGCCACAAAAGAGACATGGTAAAAACGATGACTGCAGATGCTGGAAACCAGATTCTGGATTAGTGGTGCTCGAAGAGCACAGTAGTTCAGGCAGCATCCGAGGAGCAGTAATATCAACGTTTAGGGCAAAAGCCCTTCATCAGGAATACAGGCAGAGAGCCTGAAGCGTGGAGAGATAAGTGAGAGGAGGATGGGGGAGGGGATGAAGTTGATAGGATGAGGGGGAGGGGGTGGAGTGGATATATGGAAAAGAAGATAGGCAGGTAGGACATGTCATGGGGACAGTGCTGAGCTGAAAGTTTAGAACTGCAGTGATGTAAGGGAAGGGGAAATGAGGAAAATGTTGAAGTCTGCATTGATGCCCTAGGGTTGAAGCGTTCCGAGGCAGAAGATGAGGCGTTCTTCCTCCAGGCGTCTGGTGGTGAGGGAACATTTCATTTCAACATTTCAACTCTCCCTCCCACTCTGCCAAGGACATGGAGGTCCTGGGCCTCCTTCACCGTCGCTCCCTCTTGAAGGAACATGAGATGATGCTGGTTTGTAATATAGCCACTTATTGAGTACAGTTAAGTGAACAAACCAGCAATTGTCATTGCTTATTGCTTCAGAATATATCAGAGTGTTCAAGACTGCCACCGCATAGAATCATGCAACAAAAAACTTGCCAATCACGTCTGCGCCAGAAAGTGCAAATCTAAAGTATTTTTAAACGTCTGTGAGGTTACCTGCGTCAACCACCCTCCTCGGCAATGCATTCCAGGCACATACCACCATCTCAGTTCGAAACAGACTCCACAAATCCTCTCTCAATCCCCTGCCTTTCAGTTTAACAGTGTGTCCCTTTGTTTTCGATTCTTCAAGTAAGGCAAACAGCTGGTGACTGTTCATCTCCTCCATTCTCCTTATGCTTTCGTACACCTGTACTAGTTCTCTCCTCAACCTTCCCTGCTGCAAAGAAAACACAAGCAAATTTAGCCTTCCCCACTCATAGTATGAGTACTCACTTGTCTTATTACGTGCATCATCCCACATTTATCAGTGTTAATTTTCATCAGCCATTTTATCTATCTATCTGAATAATCTGTTTAATCTTCCTGTAGCCTAACACTTTCCTCCTCACTGTGAACGATACAGCTCATCCTTGTGTTATCCACATGTTTTATAATTACACTGCCCCCTATCTTCCATATTCTCACCATCGTCATTTATGAATATCATATACAAAACATGATTTTCGTCCTGTTCTCCAGATGTTATTTATAGGAAGATTTGAGAATTCCAGTCTCTTGCTTTTCCTATTTTGGTATATTTATGAGTGATGTAGTTCAGATCTTTTATGAGGGTGCCACAAATAGCATTTTCGACACAGAGTTGAGTTCACATTTTAAACCCTGCCCCTCCACAGCGTTTTTCATAAAGCGGTAACTAAGTTAGGATGAATTAGGGTTTGGCATCTTGCGTTGGAAGATTAGCATTTTGCGTGGCACTGTGATTTGTAACATTTCTTGTAATTGCCAGAGGCGAAGAAATTTTTCATCTGCAGGATGGACATGAACTCATTCATTGTTTGTTTAAATCAGTTAGTGTGAGGAGGATAAATATTCAATTAAATGCTACGTTATGGACAAACTGAAAGAGAACAAATCATATTCTCATGTCTACCTTGAATTGGAAGCAAATACATGTCGTAAAAATATTCAAAAATGTTGAAACAGCACACTAGAGGAGACAAAAAAACATGTCTGCACTTGGTGGAGATACCAAAATATAGATTACACGTACAATGTAAACAACAATCAAATGATAGAAAACAAAGTACAAGAAATCTTTTCTTAATTTCCGTTGGAAACCAGACCTCGATTTTCCTGAACAGTGATGTTTTCTCACACAATCTCACTTCCCCCAAAAGAAGCTTTTCCCTGTTACTAAATCTTCATCTGCCATTCGTCCTTCTTCTTCCTACTCTTTCCTTACAAGCCTACATCCCTTGCACTGTTTCTTCTGCTGATACATTCTCTTCACTGACGATCTCCCTTCACACCCTTCTGCCACTCCCACTGTAAGTTACACCAGTTACTCCAACTTCTTCTGACCATTCCTTTCCCTTTTTGACTTCCAACTGGGATAATGGAGCTGCTGGCGTCTGTGCTGCTATTGTTCATCAGTTAATAATGGGATTGAGATGATCAATGTCCAATTGGAACAGACAATAGTGTGTGTCTGTCACTGTCTGATGCACAGTAAACAGGGTGGTTTGGTTCCCCATAGTACAGAGTGGAGAGTCACAGAGCTTAAACAAATAGCCTCATCACAAATAGGACAAACCTATCCTCAGAATCAAAAGTCCACGTATCAGTTTTCCTTTAAACATTGTGAGGAGAGTGAACACATTGTTCAAACAAACCGTGTTCGATCCTTTTGTTCGTTATTATTTTAACTGATTTTCCAATGTCATTTGAGTGAGACCAGAGTAACGTCCCTTTCATCAACGTAGTATTTGGTTCATGTGGCATCAGGGACCCTGAGTAAACTGTGGTCAATGTGAACCGAAGGAAATTCTGAGCTGGTAATTTCCTCACTGTACAATGACACCTTCCCCAGAGCTATTGAGAATGACAAATAAACTCTGTCCTTGCTGGTGCCTTCAAAAACCATAGATAAATTTGTCCTGTTAATAACATCAAGACATATTAAGTTTTTACACTTTGGTCAAAACTGTCAGAAAGATTAGAGCTTGCAGGTTGAGTGCCACCTCAAAGAAATCAGTACGTTTGAATAAGATTATGATCCCGATTATTTTCAATTAGTTACTTTCTGAGGACTGATCGTGCAATGTCAGTGCCACTGAGAGCAACATTTTCTCTGTCCAACAACATCGTATCACATTGGGTCAAGGCTGCAGAACTCAACTATTCTAATTTATTCCCCAGCTCATTAGCCATGCTCACCAGATGTAGTTGGCCCCCGAATTTGCAACAATGTAGAGATACTCATGATACTCTGGAAGCCTCCTGTCCTCCCATACCCTACCCTCTGACTCCATGCCTTCCCCCAACTCGGGCTCCTGTCGTATATTCACCATCCCTCCTGAACTTCCACTCACTGATACTGAATGTTCTGAACTCAGCAAATATCTCAACTTTGCCTTTCCGTGCCACCACCTTAATGAATTTTGGGCTCGACGTGATGTTGAACTGTTCTTCTGCTGTCTTCACCTCAATGCCCATTTTTTTGGACAAGACTCTTCTCCCTATTCAATAGACCCCATCACCCAGCTCCAACACTCTCTCTACACCAGGACCCCACCCTCTACCCTTTTAACTGAACTCAGTCTGTTCATTAAGAACTCTCGTTGTGACATTGGTTGTCTTCATTTCTCTTCTCCCTCTCACCGATTCCAACCTATCACTCTCTGAACTAACTGCACTCCATGTGCTTATACTCAACCCTGACTGTGTTACTCAGCCTGTGTTGATAAGGGTGGTGCTGCTGTAGTCTGGTGGACTCACATCTACATTGCAGAGACTGAGCACCCGCTCTCAGATATCTCTTCTTATCTTCCCCTGGACCATGATCCAAACATGGCACATCAGGCCATTGTCTCAACAATGAAAATTGACCACATTCAATCTGGAGATTACCGCCCCACTTGACCCCTCCTCCCTTAATTGCATCAAGCTGATGGCTGTCTGATAGCAGAGCTCGCTTCCATCTCTTCCTGAAAATCCAGAAACAGAACTGCCTGAGCAGACCCATTGCTTCAGCCTGCTCCTGCCATACAGAGGGGGTGCATGGATACACACGTGGCCGTGTTCTACCTGTTTCTTCATGGCGCACAAAGGCCATTCCTTGTTCCAGTTCTATTCCAGACCCCTTCCACAGCTCTTTCTCTGATACAAAGATGTTATCGTCGCTGCTGCTTCTCTCTCTTGTCCAGAATTAGAAACGTTCATTCATTTCACTTTGAATTTTCACCCCTCCCTCACTTTCACCTGATCCACCTGTGACTCCTCCCTTCCTTTCCTCGACGTCTCTGCTTCCAATTCTGGGGATAGACCAACCACTAATATTCAGTATTAACCCACCAACTCCTAAAGCTATCTGGAGTAGACATCCTCACACCCTGTTTCCTGAAAAGACACCAATTCATTCTCTCAGTTCATCCATCTCCACGCATTTCTTCTGATGATGCCAAATTCAACATGGACGCCTTTTAAATGCCCAAACTGTTCCTCAAATAACGGTTCCCAAGCACTGTTGTCAAGAGGGTCCTCAACTGGGTCTGACTCACTTCCTGCACGTTCCGCTTCCCCCTCCACTTGCCTGCTGCTGCAGACTTCCCCTTGTCCTTACCTACCATCCAACCAGCATTCACATGCAGAGGACCATCAGACGCATATCCCCCCCCCCCCCCACTCAAGTGAGATGCCACCATCAGACACATATTCGCCTCCCCTCCCTTGTCCGCCTTCTGCAGGGACCAATTCCTCCAGGACACATCTGTCCGTTCTTTAAACACTCGCAACACCTCCCCGCACCCCCCACCTCATGTCCACTTCACTTTCCCCTGCCGAATGTGCAACACTTCTTCATTTACTGCCCACTCCTCATTATCCAAGGGCCAAACCATACCTCCCAGGTGAAGCAGCACCTTACCAATATTTTCCACAATCTAGCCCACTGCATTCGCTGCTCAAAATGTGGTCGCCTTCGACATGGGGGAAGTGAAGAGGAGGCTACTTGACTACTTCGCAGAACATCTATGCTGAACATCTGCAAAAGACCCTGAGCTTCCAGTTGCTTGCCTGATTAATATCCTATCCTGTTTACTGGCCATTATCTCTGTGTCAGGCTTGTTGCAATGTCCCAGGAAAGCTCTGCGCAAGCTGGAAGAACAACACATCATTTTCCACGTTTGGACCCTGCAGCTCTTCAGACTGAAAATCAAGTTCAATAATTTTAGGGCCTGAACTTAACAAAATCCTTGCCCCCTACCCATACAACAAGCCTAGTTCTCACATACAGTTCCATTACTCACCCTCTATTGTTAGCTATAAATCGTTTGCATTAACACCTATCCAGCTTCTTCTGCTTATCAACAACATTTTCATAGCTGTCATCAGTTCTGAGGAAGTGTCACTGGACCCGAAACGTTAACTCTGATTGCTCTATACCGAAGCTGCCAGACCTGCTAAGCTTTTGCAGCAACTTCTACTTTTTTTCCAACATTTTCATGGCAAGTTCTCACAATGCAATACGTCAACGATATTTAGATCCCTGTCAAACATAGGAACTTTGTAATTTCTCATTTAATGTCCATAACAAATTACTCGAGATTGAACTGAGATAACGGGTTTGCTGTTATCATTCAGATCAGACACTTTGTCACAGTTCAGAAAGAAAAAGAAATCGAAAGAACTGGAGCGAAACTTCGCAGGTCCGATAATATCTGAACAGAGATGCACAGACTTAACCTTTGATTCCAATATGACTTTTCAGAACAGTGTCTCATCATATTCGATATGTTAACGCTGCTTCTCTCTGCAGATCCTTCCTCATCTGTTGCATTTCTCCACCATTTTCAGTTTTTATTTCATATTTCCATATCATTATATTTCATGTTTCATGATAGGTCTACATGTTGAACTTGGTTATATGTGGACAATTTGTTCCTTTCCTATTCCTATTATATTTGGTGAGTCGGTGACACTTGTATTACAGCTGAAGTCTGTTTCTTTTTGAAGTTTCAAATGAAAAAAAATCTTTTTAAAAATATCCTGCAAATCTCAGGAAAGACACTTTGTTTGAAACAACATTTTAGAGGCAGCTAAACTTCATGAACTAATAGGAATAGATTATTGATGATGGAACACTCTGTGTCCTTCATTGAACAAGCTTATCTCCCCACTTTCCAAAACCTTTCAATATATATCACCTAATTGTTACACCAAAGGTGATGGAAACTCAGTCCATCGTGTCTTCCAGCTTAGAATGAGCTGTATCTCTACTGCTGTTCTCCTGTAGTGTCCCCATTGCCTTTCACGTTTTGCTGTCAGTGTCTGTTTTTAATACAAGTATCCTGTCCAGATGTAAGCAATAATATCAATCTCAACAACAACAAAAAAATAGAAATTGGAGGGAAAGAAAAGCAGGTCTGGTGTATTTGTAAAGCGAAATTGAAATTAATGTTTCAGTTCCGGTGACCCTTCCTCAAGCAGTAATCCCATTTATTAAATGATGTGTATTAAAATATAGTTCATTTTATCACATTTAAAATTATCCTGTTCAGTTTACATTGCCATTCAGCAATGCATCTCCCAAACGTTGGCTATTTCCTTGTGCATTATGGTCAATTCTATCTGTCGGAAAGCGTGATCATGATTGGGGAATATCATTGTACTCCCCATGCAGTCTCCCCATGGCTTTCAGTTGCCAGTATACAGAGCACTGGGACACAGGCAGTTCCAAAATAGTTCGCGAGAGAAACAGGAGGACAGTCAGTCAAATAGAGAGAAAGGAAAAAAAACAAGGAAACAAACAGTCACATGGACAGGGAAACATAGGGAAATGGAGTGAGAGAAACAGTGAGGGACAAAGGATATGGGGAGCTGAGGTTGGGGGGTCGCACAGAGCTGGGGGTGGGGTTCATAAGAAACTGGAGTTGAGAACTGGAGCGAGGATCAGAGGGAGGATCAGAGGGAGCTGGTGAGTGGGAGGTGAGGATTTATTGCCACCTGTAACAAGATGTACAGGCAGATGATAATGAGCAAGGATGCACAGAACAATGGCTGTAAAACATGTCTGAGAGGCATTAGGTTACGTTGCACAGGACGTGCGCGAGGTGAGATCAACATGAACAAGATCAGCATTATCTGAGATTAGAGAGTCCATTCATCAGTTTGACAACAGCTGGGAAGAAGCTGTTCCTGAACCTGCTGTTGTGTGTGTTCAAGCTTCTGTATCGTCGAGTCTGATAGAAGATCATTACTGGGGTATGATGAGACTTTGATAATGTTAGAACAAAGAACAAAGAAAATTACAGAACAGGAACAGGCCCTTTGGCCCTCCAAGCCTGTGCTGATCCATATCCTCTGTCTAAACCTGTCGCCTATTTTCTGCGGGTCTGTACCCCTTTGCTCCCTGCCCATTCATGTATCTGTCCAGAAAAATATCTTAAATGGCGCTATCAAACCCGCCTCTACCACTTCCGCTGGCAACGCATTACAGGCACTCACCACCCTCTGTGTAAAGAACTTGCCATGCAAGTCACCAATAAACTTTTTCCTTCTCAATTTGAACTCGTGAGCCCTGGTAATTGAATCCCCTACTCTGGGGAAAAGCTTCTTAATATCCACCCTGTTTACCCCTCTCATAATTTTCTAGACTTCAATCAGGTCCTCTGTCAACTGTTGTCTTTCTTATGAAAGTAATCATAGTCTACTCAAGATCTTTTCACAGCTAGCGTCCATCATACCAGACAATATCCTGGTGAATGTCCTCTGCACCCTTTTCCAAAGCATCCATATCCTTTGGTTATGTGATGACCAAAACTCGACGCAATATTCCAATTGTGGCTGAAATAAAGTCTTATACAGCTGTGACATGTTCTGCTATCTCTTGTTCTCAATACCCTGGCCAATGAAGGAAAGCATACCATATGCCTTCTTGACCACTCCACTGACCTGCGTTGCCACCTTCAGGGAACAATGGACTTGAACATCTGGATCTCTCTGCACATCAATTTTCCCCAGGGTGTTTCCACATACTGTATAGTTACGGTTGAATTTGATATTCCAATATGCATCACCTCCCATTTGAACGGATTGAACTCTACCTGCAATTTCTCTGCCTAGCTTTCCAATTTATCTATATTCAGCTGGATTCTCCTACAGTCCGCTTTGCTACCTACTTCTCCACTAATCTTAGCGTCATCTGCAAACTTGCTAACCAGACAACCAATACGTTCCTCCAAATTATTTACATGTAACATAAACAACAGTGGTCCCAGCACAGATCCCTGTGGAATACCAGTGGTCACAGTTCTCCATTTTAGAACCTCCCTTCCCCGACTACTCTCTGCCTCCTTGTGCCCAGCCACTTCTTTATCCACATAGCTAGCACACCCTGGAACCCATGCGACCTCACTTTCTTCATAACCCTAACATGGGAAATCTTATCAAACGCCCTGTAGAAGTAAATGTATATGACATCTATAAAGGGTCAGTTCGACTCGAAACGTCAGCTCTTTACTCTCCTTACAGATGCTGCTAGACCTGCTGAGATGTTCCAGCATTTTCTCTTTTGACAACTAGAGCACTTCCCTCATCAGTCAACTTTGTAACTTTCTGAAAGAATTCTATGAAGTTTGTAAGACATTACCCTCCCCACGCAAGACCATGTTGCCTATCACTGATAAGCCGATTTTCTTACGAATGAAAATAGATCCTCTCCCTCAGTATCTTCTGCAACAGCTTCCCTCCACCTGACGTCACGTTCTCCGATCTATAATTAACTGGAATATCCCTGATACCCTTCTGAAACAAGGGGATTAGCAATTCTCCAGTCCTCCGGGACCTCATTGTGTTCAAGGATGCTACAAAGATATCTGTTAAAGCCCCAGCTATTTCCTCCCTCACTTCCCTCAGTAATCTGGGACAGATGTTAGCAGCCTTTCTGCAGCAACGAGCCGTGTAAATTGAGCCAATGATTGGGAGGTTGGAGTCCGTGATGGCGTGGGCTTTCACCTCCGTACTCACGGGTTCGAGTGGCTGTCGGAGGGGAGGGACGTGGCGACGAAGTGGGACCAGGGTCGGGGACGTGCTGGGTGCCGGGGGCCTGGGCTAGACGCTGCCGCAGGACATAACGAGCAGGGCAGCGGTAGACGTCCGGTACGTGGCCACCGCCATCCGACGCCTTAAAACGGCGGTGCTTTCAGGGATATAAGAAGGAAGGCCCTGTATCGACTGCTGATGCACACCATCCACCTCTTCTCCTTCATCCACCGTCCGGACACGCCTTGGCGTGCCCATTTGCCACCGGGCGGTGGAGATCCCCAGTGGAGGGCTCTTTACGCGGGAGTCCTCCCCCTTTCTCTCGGGGATCTGGGGTGGAGGGTGCTGCACGCAGCAGTCCCCTGCAACCGTAGATTGCGGTGGTTCACGGACTCCCAGCCCAACTGCTTGTTCTGTGGCGCTGTGGAGTCCGTGGACCATGTATATGTTGGGTGTGGGCGTTTGCACTCCCTTTTTGATTTTCTCAAAAACCTTCTCCTCTGTTTCTGGCTGCACTTCAGTCCCACGCTCCTGATCTTCGGGCACCCGGTACGGAGGAGGGAGGGCAGGTCCGAGGACCTCCTCGTGGGTCTGCTCCTGGGCCTGGCCAAACTGGCCATCAACAGGTCCAGGCAGCGGGCCGTGGAGGGGGTCGTTAGGGCCGACTGCCTGCCCCTCTTCCGGGGTTACGTTAGAGCCCGGGTGTCCTTGGAGAAGGAGCACGCGGTGTTCACCAGCACCCTGGAGTTGTTCAGGGAGAGGTGGGCGCTGCAGGGAGTGGAGTGCATCATTTCTCCCTCCAACTCTATTTTGATTTAGTCCCTACCCTCCCCTTCACTGTTTTTGATCACACAGCATTGCCCTTTTGATGTGGAGGGCAGTGCTTGTCACTGGCCACTCGGGTGTTTTTCCTATCTTCCTGGTGGTGGAAATTGAATAAAGATTTGTGCACTTTGTGTCTTTCACTGTGTCTCGCACCTACACACACACATCGTGGGTGCTGGGGAAAAAAAAAAGCACTACGGCCTAACTGCGGTAGTGTGGAGGAAAAGGAAAAAAAAAGCAGGAAGGGCAGTGCTTGTCACTAAAAAAAAGAATGGCGTGGGCTTTGCACACAACCTTCTGTAGTTTCTAACGGTCCTGAAAAGAGCAGTTGACTTATTAGGCCGTAATGCACCCAGACAATGCACTCTCAATGGTGCATTTGTAGAAATAGTGCATGCTGAATTTCCTCTGCCACCTGAGGAAGGAGAGGCGTGATTGGACCTTCTTGACTGTCACACTTATTTGAGAAGTCTAGGACAAGTTGTCAGTTATCATCACTCAGAGGAAACTGACACTCTGCATTCTCTTAACCATCGGTGTAAATGGGAGTGTGTTCTCCTCATTTCTTTCTGAAGTCACTGATCAGTTCTTTACTTTTGCTGAATTTCAAAGAGAGGTTATTATCATTACACCACGCCACCAAATGCTCTCTCTCCATTCTATGCCCTGAGTCTTCATTGTTTGATATCCGTCCTGATATGGTGATGTCAGCAGCGAATGTGTAGATGACATTTGTTTGAAATTTTGCAACCCAGCCATGGGTGTACCGGAAGTAAAGTTGGGGGCTGAGGACACAAACGTGGATATACAGTGAGTCCACTAGGGGTCTGAGGACACAGCTGTGGGTATACAGGGAGGATGGAAAATTGCTGAGGACACAGCCATGGGTGTACAGTGACTACAGTAGGGCGCTGAGGGCACAGCCGTGGGTGTATGGGGAGTACAGATGGGGCTGAGGACACAGCCGTGGGTGTACAGGAAGTACAGATGGGGCTGAGGATACAAACGTGGCAGAGGGAGGAGATGAGACGATGGTCATGGGGTTTTATGATCAGTCTGGAGGGGATAGTGATGTTGAAGATGAAGCAGTACTCAATGAGTAGCAGTATGATGTAGGTGCCTTTGTTGTCCAGATGTCCCAGGGATGAGTGCAGGGTTCGGGATATGATATCCATTGTGGACCCATTACATCAGTCAGCAAATTATTCAGGATTTGGGCAGGCTGAAAGATTGGAGGTGGTGTGGATCATAACCAGACTCTTGAATCACTTCATATTTATTGAGTTCGGAGCCACTGGGCGGTAATCATTAAAGTAAGTTGCATGAGCTTTCACTTACTTTCTTCACCTTCTTGAAGCAGGTTGGGACGTGGGCTTCAGGGGGGAGAAGCTGAAGATGTATGTAATTACCTCTGCCAGTTGGTCCAGACAAGATCTGAGTGCTCAGCTAGGAACATCAACCAAGCCTATCACTTTCTTTGATTTGACTCACAGGAAACCTTATCATGCCTGCAGCGGTGACAAAGGGCACAGGTACATCCGATGCTGTCGGGCCAGATTACGACCTAACAGTCACACAGTTATTCTTCATAGCTAACCCCTCCCCCACCTCCCTCCGTCGTCATCAAGGCACAGTGACATTGGTTGGTGTGAGCGCCACACAGTTAGTGTCGAGATAGAGTGACATCAATAGACAGGGATTGTGCACCATCAAGTCCTGTGTCACCATAATGGGGTAAATTCACAACAAAAGAGGCGAAGCATGTGCTCCTACCGAGTGTCGGTGGCGGAGAGAGTGAAGATTTTACAAGTATAATTCCAATTATTCCACTATGTTAACCTGAATGGAGTCAACACCTTTGAACCTGGTGGACAGTCCTTCGGGAATTCAGGAAACATCTTATCCAAGAACTACCTGGTCCATGGATCGAGGGAAGTTTTGCTAAGTTTGTAGATGATACAATAATGGTTGGATGGGCAAGTGATATAGAGGAAGTGGGGAGGCTGCAGGAAGACTTGGACAGTTTAGGACTGTGAGAAAACACGTGGCTGACGAAACGTAATATGGAAACGTGTGAAATTATACAGTTAAGTAGGTGGAATAGAGGCAGACACTATGTTCTAATAGGATCCACTAACTGTGAAGCACAAAACGATTTTGAAGCATTCGTCCTGTCTTATGGTTAATGCGCAGGTTCAGTTGGAAGTTTGGAAAGCAAATGGAATGTTAGCATTCATTTCCAGAGAGTTTAAAGAGACATACTGCTGAGAATGTAATGGACTATGTTGGAGATGATCCATCCTGGGGATGACAACTTGCCATATGAGCAGCACTTGAGGGCTCTTTTATCCATATTCGATGAAATTTAGAAGAATGGGAGGTGAGGCATCTGATAGAAACTGATCGATTACTGCAAACATTGATACAGTCAACATTTAGAAGACATTGCCACTCATCATAGACACTATGACAAAATAGCACAGTTTCAGAGTGAAGGGATAGGCTGAATGACCTAAATCGATTGCTATATCTCATACTATTCAGTGCAGAATTGTACGTCTCTGACCTGCTCTTGTAATCATGGTATTTGTATGTTGTTTTGCCTTCGCATTCTGGTCAATGTTAACACCTGTGGTACGGACGGTGAGAGGACTGCCTTCTCGAACTGCTACAATCCACCTGCTGTGTGTTGAACCACTCGTGATTTAGGAGGGAATACCAGGGCTTTGACCCAGCAACAATGAAGGAACGGCGATCTTTTTCCAAATCAGGATGTTAACTGGTTTGGAGGGGAATTTGAAGGTGGTGGTGTCCCCAAAGGTCTAGTGCCCTTGTCATTTCAGATGGAAGTGTTCGTGAGATTGGAAGGAGCTGTCTGAGAATCTTTGAGGAATTTCTCCATTGTGTCTTGTAGATAGTACACACTGCTGCTCCTGAGCGACCATGGTGAAGGGACTGAATGCTTGTGGATGTGGTGCAAATCAAATGGGCTGCTTTGTCCTGGATGGTGTCAAGCTTCTTTCGTGTTGTTGGGGCTGCACTCATTCAGGTAAGTGAGAATATTTAATCTCATTCCTGACTCGTGCCTTGTAGATGATGGACAGGCTTTGGGTAGTCAGGATGTGAGTTACTCGTGCTGTATTCCTAGCCTCTGATCTGTGTGGCAAGTCCAGTTGATCAATGATACCCCCCCAGGATATTGATAGTGGCGGGGGGGGGGGGGGGGGAGGGAATGTTAGTGATGATAATGCTGCTGAATACAAAGTGGTTATATTATTTCTTATTGGTAATAGTCATTGTCTGAATTTTTATGGCGTAAATGTCACTTGCCACTTGCCAGCCCAAGCCTGGATATTGTCCAGATCATGTTGCTTTGGGATGGACTGCTTTCGCATCTGAGCATTTGCGAATGGTGCTGGACATTGTGGAGTCATAATCGAATATCCCCACTTCTGACCTTATGATGGAAGGAAGGTCATTGTTGAAGCAGCTGAAGATGTTTGGACCCAGGACATTATCCTAATGGACTACTGCAGAGATGATCTGGAGCTGAGATGACTGACTTCCAACAACAATGACCATCTTCTTATCTGTCAGGTATGACTCCAATAATGCAGTGTTGGCCAGGGATACCATCTTTGCTTTGGCTCCTTGATGTCACATTTGGCAGAATTCAGCCTTGATGTCAACGGCTGGAATTCAGTGCCCTTTTTTATGTTTGAACCAAGGCTGTGACGAGTTCAGGAGCTGAGTGACCCTGGCAAAACCCAAACTGGGCGTCTCTGAGCAGGCTAGTTTTGAGCAGGTGCGGCTTGATAGCACTGTTAATGACACCTTCCATCATTTTACTGATGATGGAAAGTAGACTGATAAGGCGGTATTTGGACGGGTTAAATTTGTCCTGCGTTTTATGTACAGAACATATCTGAGCAGTTTTTCCCCATTGTCGGTTTGTAAACATACTGGAACAGCTTGGCTAGGGGTGAGGGAAATTCTGGAGCACAAACCTTCAGGACTATTGCCGGCATGTTATCAGGGCCCATAGCCTTTGCAATATCCAGTATCTTCAACCATTTCTGGATATCAGTTAATCTCATTTGCTGAAGATTGCTACCTGTAATGATGGGGATTACGGGAGGTGTCTGAAATGGATCATTCACTCAAAACTTCTATCATTTGTACTGATATTCTGGGCTCTTCCATCATTGAGGATGGGGATATTTGTAGAGACTCCTACTCCAGTGAAATGCTTAATGGTCTACCACCATTCATGTTCGGATTAGCAGGACTGCAGAGCTTAAATCTGATGCATTGGTTTTGGGATCGCGAAGCTCTGTCTGTCCTTTGCTGTTTATGCTATCTGGCACGCAAGTATTTCTGTTTGGAAGCTTCAGCAGATTAACATTTTATCATTTTATATTCCTGGTTCTGCTCCTGGCTTGGTATCCTGCACTCCCCATTGAAACACGGTTAATTCTATGGTTTGATGCTAATGTTTGAATGGGGATGGGGCGGGTGGGGGGGGGTGGTCATGCTGGGCCATGACGTTACAGATTGTACTGGAGAAAATTATACTGCTATTGATGGTCCGCAGTGTCTTATGGACGCTCAGTTTTGAGTTGCTAGATCTGCTAAACGTCTGTGCCATTTAGCATGATGATAGTGCCACACAACACAATAGAGGTTATGGAGAAAATAATCTTTGCCTCCACAAGGACAGTGTGGTGGTCACATTTACCAATACTGTCATGGACATATACATCTGCAATTGGTAGAATGGTAAGGATGAGGTCAGGTATGTTTTTTACCCTCTCGTTCATTCCCTCACCACCATCTGCAGACCCAATCTAGTAGCTATGCCCTTAGGAGACGACCAGCATGATCAGTAGTACTGTTGCCAAACCACTCTTGACAGTCGACTTTGAAATCCCCCAACCAGAACACACTTTGTGCCCTTGCCACAGTCAATGCTTTCTCCAAGTCTTGTTTAACATGGAGGAGGACTGATTCAGCTGAGGAACGACGTTACGTGGTAATCGTAAGAGACTCCTTTGTCCATGATTAATTTCTGTTATTTCTGTAAGGTATGATTCCATGATTATGACAATGTCAGGCTGTTGCTTAACTAGTCTGTAAAGCAGTTGTTCCAATGTTGGCGCCAGACCTCAGATGTTAGTAAGGAAGATTTTGCAGGTTATACAGTGATGTTTCTAATGTTGACTTTTCTGATGCCCATTTCGATGCCAAGTGGTCCAACTGGTTTCATTTGTTTGAAACTTTGTATCGCTTGGTACAACTGAATAACTCACTAGACCATTTCAGAGGGCGATTAGGAGTCAAATCATATTGCTTTGGGTCTGGAGTTACATGTCAGCCAGACCAGGTGCGGGTGGAAGATTCCTTCATTGCAGGATATTAGTGAACCAGGTGGACTTTACTGACAATCGGCAATGATTTCATTCTCATCAGTCGATTCTTAATTCCCGGGATATTTTTACATTATTGAATTGCATTGTCACCATCTGCAGTGGCGGGATTCAACCTGGGTGCACAGAACAAGAGCTGATTTTCTGAATTGATAATCTATTGGTAATATCATGCGACCTACTTGGAACCACATGTTGAACTCAGCTGTCATTTTTTTTGTTGCCCTGTTTTTCAATCATTGCTTATATTATTCTGGAATCTCATCCTTCATTAAATCCTGATTGAAACATACAACCTTCTCGACTGCTCGAATTTCATTCAGTCTGCTTTGTTTAAACAGACATTTCAAGGCAGCTGTAAATCAGAGAAGAGCAAGAAAAGGGAATTGGTGATTGTGCACTGTGCATGTCACTGGACCAGCAGGTCTGCCCACGAGGTATTTATTGTGGGTCAGAGAACCTCAGAATTATTTTGATATGGATGGAGGTCATTCAGCCCATCGTGGCGACGCAAGCTCTCCAACTGCACAATTGGAGATCGAGACAGTGTGTGAAGATAGATTGTGTGACAAAGAAATAAACAGAGAGAAAGCAAGTGAAGTGAGATAAACTGAGAGAGGCTAGAAAGGGGAGCGACTGACTGAGTGCAAGAGGAAGAAATGTTAGATGAGGGTGAAGTTAGATAGATCAGAAGACCGCAGACAGAAGTTAGAAGCTTTATTTAGAAATTCCTCTGGACGGCAAGTCCTTTGTCTGGGCTCCATACACTGTGAGCACTGTGCTGATACTGGCTGTCATCCCAGAATAGTTATTTCCAATAATATCACAGAGCTGGGTTACTGACAGCTAAACAGAACCCATTAGGCCAATAGATTGATTCCATGGAGAAAGCAGAATTTTGAAGTAGAATTGCCAAGAGCAGCAGGAAATGATAACCAACACCCGCCTGCATGACCCTCCCCCATCACCCGATACTGTATGAGAGACTAGTCCAGAGAATCTCAATGAGGAGACTCACTGACAGATGGGAAATCACGATCTCAGCTGTGGCTCAAATAATGTTTGATAAAGTTTGCACACCACTTCTCTAGTTATGAAATTCACATTTCAATTTATATAGCTCAATATCAGGAGTGTATTTTAACAACCTTATCTCTTTGTACTTTGCATATATTGGTGTTTGCAGAAAATCATTTTATTCCTATATTTTATATTGTATAAACGCATTTCATTAATATTGTCTCTGCTAATTCCTCATTGTAGATATGTTCTTGAATCTGTTCTTCACATGAGTTATAAAGAGTAACATTTCAATTCTGGTAACCGGGGAACATCACTGTCCCTCCACCCTGTCTAAACAGCCATGTCCCCCAGATCTCTCCGTCTTCTGACTTTTCCCCAATATCATAATCACAATGTAATTGAAGTCCATTAAATTAAACTTCTTGACAGTTCCTTAACATCGATAACATCAACAGAATGACGCACACCTGCCCTCTCTGATCCTTGAATAACAATCTGCACTGTGTTTGTCATGTGCAATTCTCTGTTGACATATCGACGCCATGTTTGTTGTAACCCTCGTTTTCTTTGGCATATTTTGATATCAGATCATGGGTGATAGATGTTCTCTCAATGTTTTACTGATTTTACAATGACTGATCAGTAATTACGGGATTTATTTCTTTATTCAAGAACAGAGAAGCATGTTTATGTTCTGTTAAACCTCTGGAATTACTTCCATATCCAAGGCAGACTAATGAATACACACAATCAATCTGCCATCTTCAACATTCCTTCCTTCAGTCACACTCACATATCACACCCAAAACGCATAAATGTTCAAAGTTATATTGAATTTTAATAAATTAGCATTGAATTCAAGGGGGTTAACTGGAGGTATTTGTTCAGCTATTGTAAATATGTCAGTCTCCATGGATTCTATGCGCCCTTAGAGAGCTTCGCTCTTCTATTAAAAAGGGAATACTTTCAGTGTTGTATCCCATAGTATGAGCGGGAGTATGTCCAACAGCAGTAACAGGGATTTTCAACATCGGAGAGAAGGGCAGGAGAGATGGGAATCTGGGAACACTAGACTGGAATGTTCCAACAATGGATCAGAATCTGAGAACATTAGACTGGAATGTTCCAACAATGGACAGGGGTTTATCCTGTGGTCTTTACTGGCTTTCCCAGCCTTGGTGATCATTAGTGTCCCGGATTGAAGATGTACTGGTGGTTATTCAAGCTGGTTACTATTCTATCCTTGCTACATTTGGTGTTCCTGGTGAGTCATTCTGTCTGTTTAGTGAAATGGTCTGAACTGAATCGGTGGTCATGATATGCAGATTTTGGAAAGGTGTAAACCAACGTTTTCAGTTCCAATCAAATATACCATTGCTTAGAAATTATAACTTGCAAATTATTATTTACAAATTACTCACCAATTTGCGAGGATAAAACACACTGTTCTCAACGTCTTTGATTCATTTTCTCCTGAAAAGTGTACATCTCCATATCCTCCCCACATACCAATCCTGTCCAGTTCCACCATTAAGGCGTCCCAGTCTCCTCCTCAGCCTCAGTTCAATTCCCGAATAAACCATTGTTTGTGCCTTTGTTAATTCCTGATACATCTGTTTCAACTCCCTGCTTACCACGTGCCCATTGCAAAATAATTGCACTTGAGATGTTTAACTTGTTCTCTCCACAAAATCTGAAAGATGGGCAGACAGTGTATGGTAGGTCACGTCATTGGCTCGTATTCTTGAGCCACAGAATGATAATCTGTTGATATCGGCTTGCCTTCTGCCCATGGGAGAAGGCAGTGGGTCATCCTTCTCTGGTCAAGTCTCTGTTTAACTGCAAACCCTCGGCAATTTGTTTTACTATTTATTGTTCTGTGAAACAGCTGAACCAGCCACTCAGTTCAAGATCGGCATAACATGCTGGCCTGACCATGGGTGCACACATCCCGTGAGGGCAGAACAAAAGGAAAGGTATCTCCATTCCTCTGCCTGCATCCCATACTCCAACAGCTAATTTCCATTCAGGTAGGGAGCCATTCACTGTTTTAGACGGATTCTTTGTGATTGAGTCTCTGCGAAGAGCGATGTCCATCTCCATGGGCACCTCTGGTGCTGGCTGTATTGATGATGACCTACAGATGTAAGGATGTTTTTAAATTCCCCATCAATGGCAGTGCATTGTAAATGAATTGCTTCCAGTGTCACATGAAAGAAATGGAGCCAGTAAAGTGAGGGAAATGAATTAATGTGATCAAACCTGAAAGTATTTTTGAGACAGTATTTTGGGGATTGTGGACAGATTTTCTTTCCTTAAAATGGAGTGATTTCCATACCACAGAGAGAGTGAAGAGGAGTTCCACTAGATTAATCCCTGGGATGATGGCACCATGAGGAGTGAGTGAAGGTTGATCTGTAGCGCTGTGAGGGAATAAGAGGTGATTGCATTGAACCCTGAGAGAGATGGACAATCACTCCTTATATTCTAAACAGACAATGAGAAGGTGATAAATTCCATGACTGCTGTTTCACTCAGGATGCATGATTCAGGATAGTTGAAATGCCTGGGAGGATGTTACGCCCACCCTCCAACCCCAACCCCTACTCCCCATTGAGAGAGACAGAGAGGTTCAGGTTTTGAACACGCTCTCTGCACATTAATACAGTACAGTTTTTGTATGTCCCTGCACTGAATGTCATATTATCCACCAACCCGAGAGCAGCCACAGTACCTTCATTCTAAAACAGTTAGCTATTCCCAACAGCTTCTGACATTCATGAAGAACTTGAATCTATCTTCTCAGAGATGCAAGGTACTTCCTTAAGATTTAGACCAGAAGACTATAAGACATTGGAGCATAAATTAGGACACTTAGCCCATCGAGTCTGCTCCGTCATTCATTCATCGCTGATCGGTTTCTCAAACCCATTCTCCGACCTTCTTCCCGTAACCCTTGATCCCTTGGATAATCAAAATTTATCTATCTCCGTCTCAAATATACTCAATGACCTGACCCCACGGCCTTCTGTGGCAATAAATTTTAAAGATTCACCATTTTATGGTTAAATAACTTTCTCCATATCACTGTTCTAAAACGTGTTTCTTTTCATCTAAGGTTGTGCCCTCGGATTCTAATGCAATGGAAACATCTTATCAACTTCCACTCTCTCTTGGTCATTCAGTATTCTGTATGTTTCAATTAAATTCCCTCTCATCCTTTTAAACTTTATCATCTATAGACCCAGAGTCCTCAAACATTTCTAAATACAATAAGTTTTCATTCCTATGACCATTCTCGTGAAAATTTTCTGAACACGCTCCAGAACCAGTACATCCTTCCTGACATATGGAGCTGAAAGGTGAGCACAATACTCCAAATATGGTCTGATCAGAGGCATATACAGCCTGTTCTTATATTCAATTCTTCTCGTAGTAAATGATCCCAATCATAATTACAATTGCTCTCCTAACCACTGCCTCAACCTGCAAGCTTACCTTGAGAGAACACTGCACTAGAACTCCCCAGTGACCTTGCATTCAGATTTCTGAATTTTCTCGCCATTTAGAAAATCGACCATGCCTCTATTCTTCGTGCCAAAGTGCATGACCTCACACTTTCCAATGTTGGAATGCATCTGCCGATCTCTTTACCTGTCCAAATCCTTGTTCAGCCACTCTGCTTACTCAATACGACCTGGCCATCTGCCTATCTTTGTATCGTCTACAAACCTATCCAGAGCGCACTCAATGCCCTCATCTAGATTGTTAATATAACAAGTAAATGATATGATTCCAACACTGAGCATTGTGGATCACCACTTGTCATCGGCTGGATCCTGAGAAGTACTCTTTTATTCCCATTCTCTGCTTTCTGACAGACAGACAAGCTTCTATCCATGCCACTACCTTCCTCTCAAACCACGAACCCTTATCATACTCAGTAATCTCCTGTGTGACACCTTGTCAAAGGCCTTCTTGAATTACAGGTGTATAACATCCATTGGCTGTGCTTGGTCGAGCCTGCTCATTCGTCTTCAAAGCATTCCAACAGATTTGTCAGGCATGAACCTCCCTTGATGAAATCATGCCGATTTTGCCCTATTTTACCAATCACTTTCAAGTATTCAGAAATCTTATCCTTCACAATGAATTCAGGGATCTTACCCACGACCGAGGTTAAACTTCTCATGGTGGGTTTTTGTTGTCTTTTTCTTTATTCTCGTGTTAAAAAGGGGTGTCATGTTAATGGGTTTCCAGTGCTCGGGATCGTTCCTTACTCTAGTGATTCCTGAAAGACCACCACGATCGCCTCCACTCCTTCTTCAGCTATCTCCCTTATAACACTGGGATGTAGTCCATTGGTCAATGTTATTTAACCATCTTCGGGCTATTACATTTTTTTCTAGCATGTTCTCCATGGTATTGGCCATCATATTAAGCTCCGTCCCCTCAATCTCTTGAATGTTTAATGTATTACTCGTGCCTTCCACAGTCAAGGCTGATGCAAAGTAATTATTCAGTTCCTTGGCCATTTTCTCATTCCCTACTACTATCACTCCAGTATCATTTTCCAGCAGTCCAATATTCACTTTTGCCACTCTTTTGGACATGAATTATCGAAAGAAACTGTTACAGTCATCCTTTATATTACCCCAGACTTAATAATCTCCCTCCTTATTTTATTTTATTTGCCCCCTATTTTGTCTTTGTAAGCTTCTCAACCCTCAGGTTTCCCACTGCACTTTGCCACATTATATCCTTTCTCTTTTGCTTTTATGCTATACCTGAGTTCCCTAGTCAGCTATGGTTGTCCCATCCTCCCTATAGAAGCCTATTTTCCCTTAGGATAAATCTCTGCTGTATCCTGAATTCCTCCAAAAATCTCCTGCCATAGCTGTTGCACTGTCTTTCCTGCTGGGCCCGTCTCCCAGTCAATTCTACCCAGCTCCTCCCTCATGTCCCTGTAATTGTCTTTATTCAGGTGTAATACCGTTGCTTCTGATTCCATCTTCTCCATCTGAAATTGCAGAGTAAATTCAATCATAATATGATCACTGCTTCGTCCGTTTTCCTTCACCTTAAGCTCCCCTCATCTAATCTGCCTGCACAAGCTGCTCCAAATAACCATCTCGTAGTCATTCCACAAATTACTTTTCCTGCCAACCACTATCAACCTGAATTCCAAGTCCATCTGCATAATGAAATCCCACATGATCACTGTAACTTTGCCTTTCCTCCAGATCTTTCTAGCGCCTGGTGTATTTTACACCCAGCTCACTGTATACAACTCCAATTGCATTTTTTTCACCTTTTTGATTTCAGAATTCTACCATCACAGATTCTATATAATCTGACCTTAATTCATTTCTTATTATTGATTATTGATTCAATTCCATTCTTAATACTGAGACAACTCTATCTCTCTGCCCACCTTCCTATCTTTCTGATAGGATGAATATCCTTGCATATTCAGCTTCGAATCCTGATCCTCTTGCAGCGATGTCACTGTAATTCCCAATATGTCGTACCTGCCAATTTATGGATGAGTCACAAGCTCATTTACCTTATTCCTTATACTGCATGCATTCCGATATAATAGTTCAGTCCTGAATTACCCGTCGGTCTTCTCATTGTCATTTGTTTGTCCAGCCGTTGGTACCTACACGGACCCTGACAACTGGATCATTCCCCTCCTGCTTCACGTTCTGCAATCCAGATCATATATCCCAAATCCGAGCACCAGGTAGGCAACACAACCATCAGGACTCTTAGTCCCGATCACGGAGAACAGTGTCTATGCTTTTAACTGTACTATCCCCAATTATCCAGCATTGGCCAGCCTGGTGACACAGCAATGGTGCCTCACAGTGCTAGGTACTTGGGTTCATTTCCAAGCTCTGGACCCTGTCTGTGTGGACTTTGTACATTCTTCCCGTGTCTGCATTGGGAGCATTAACTCTTTTCTCACTGCACAGTATATCTTTGTGCTTGCTTCGGATTTCTACCATCTACAGTATATTTGCTTTTGTTCGATGGAGAAATGCAGCAAATGTGACAGGTTTTGGTAAAAGCAGCTGTGGCTCTCGGGTTCCCTGGGTGTTCAGGAGTCTTGCCCGGCCACTTGGCTGAGTGCAGTGTCCCTGGATACCCATTGCATCTCTTTCAGTTCCATCAGTTCATCGTCACTACATGCAGTCATTCCTTGTTCCACCTCTGGGACTCCCACACCCCATTGCCTGGCACTGGATACTCCCTTCGCAGGACTGTGTACACAACGACGCTGGGAACTTTCTGACCGCTGGGAATGCTGGGTAAACACTCTGCCATTGAAAGGAACAGAATAACGAGAATCCAATTAAATCGCGAAGCTGAGTAAACAGGCTGAATGACATCCATCTGCTCTGACATTTTCTAATATTCTGTTTATCCTCGTCCATCTGCAAATAGATGGCCCATATGTATGCCTTGTCAAACGGGTTTAGTACCGGGGATAGATATCAGATCCGGTGGTCATTGGACTGATTCAGTGGTCTCACTTTCCTGACGTCACACTTAAGTTTTTATTATCAAGTATATCCAGTTTAAAATAAAGGCCTTGCTAGAGTTGTGCTGAAAGGATATTTGAATTTTGCAGACATTAGAATATGTCAGGTCGAGTGAGATTGGGAATAGTAAGGTAGCACAGTTAATGAAGTGCTGGTAGGGGAGGCAGCATTTCCGATATGTGGATCATTGGGATTCCCGAGTCGGTAGGATACACACAAAAACGACAGTATGAACCTGAACTGGCAGCAATCTATGATAAGTGGATTATTGGGATTCACAGGTCATTAGGATACACACAAGAAGGACGGGATGCACATGACCTGATAATAATCTCTGATATGTAGATCATTGGGATTCCCGGGTTGGTAGGATATAAACAAGATGGACAGGATGGACTTGAACAGGCAGCAATCACCTGGCAGGCAGGTTTGCTGTTGTCCTTTGTGAGGGTTTAAACTAGTGTGTGGTGGCGTTGGGGGAGGGGTGTGTGGAACCACAGCAGTAGGTTAACAGGTACAGTGACTGAGTTAGAAACTAATCCCAGTACAGCAAAGACCAACAAAACAAAAAACAGAGGGTACTGAACACAGTGGCCTGGCAGTCTGAAGTGTGCTGATTTTAATATGAGGAATCTGTTGGTTTGAACAGACATTTCAATGTCGCTGTATGTCAGAAAGTAGGAAGAGATAATGGTTAATTGTCCACTGGGACCTTCACTGGACCAGCTTGTCTCTCAGTGCACCAAAACATGTTACAGTGGTCAGAGAACTTCAAAATTAACGCAACACAGAAGGAGGCCATTCAGCCCACCATGCGTCCATGAGCTCTCCAACCTGCAAATTGAAAATAGAGGGAATTATCGGAGCTAGAGTGAGAGGGAGAGAGAGAAATAAACAGAGAGAAAAACAGTGAAGTGAGATAAACAGAGTGAGAAAACTGGAGCGACAGAGTGAGTGAGAGCAAGGGCTGTCAGACGAATGTGAAGTTAGGTCAGGAGACAACATGAGGAGAAATACACAAAAAACTTTATTTAGAAGCTCCCAGAGACTGTAAGCCCTTTGTCTGGTGCCATACCCCGTGAACACCATGCTGATACTAGCTGTCATCCCAGATCATTTATCACCAATAACATCACAGAGCTGAGTTGCTGACAACTGAACAGAATCCAATATACCAATAGATTAGTTCTAGGGAGAAGGTGGATTAATTTAAATATTCTGGGCCAACAAGAACTTGCAGCTCTTCTAGACACTGCGTGAGCGGCAGGGTGGAATCTCAATGAAGGGAATCACTGGCAGAGGGGAAATCAGGATCGCAGCTGTGGGTCAAATAATGATTGATAAAGTTTGCACACTACTACCATGGTTTTGTAATTCACATTTTAACTTATATAGCTACACATCGTAAGTGTGGTTTAACAATATTGTCTTTTTGTAGTTTTCATATTTTGGTATGTACAGAAAGGCTTTTTTATCCTTGTATTTTGTGTGGAATAAACACATTTTATTGCAGTCGTCATCTGACCGTGCTGGGACCAGAATCCGAGTGAATCCTAACCAGGGATGGAGACAGAGCTTTAAACTGATTAGGAGTGTGTGTGTGTGTGTGTGTGTGTGTGTGTGTGTGTGTGTGCGGTCTGGGGGTGCAGTTATAGGGTTTAATTAGAAAAGCCGAATTAAAAGAGGAGGTAAGAGTACATAACTCAGGAGAGGTTATTAAAATCTCCAGCACAGACACATGTCGGATAGAGCATCGGGAAATATTTAACATATCAAACTTCAAATGCACTGCACAAATGCATGACAATGAGAAGAGGGACGGTTAATGCAGGACTGAAGGGGTAATAAGGAATAAGTTAAAGGAGCTTGTGGCGCAGAAGGAAATTGGCAGGTATGAGGTGATGGGCATCACGGAGATGTGGCTGCAAGGGGGTCTGAATATTTACGGATGTTTATCCTATCGAAAAGATAGGCAGGTGGGCACAGGGAGTGGATTTGCATTATTAGTAAGAAATGAAATTAAATGAATAGTAAGAAAGGAAGTAAGGACAGATGGTGTAGAATCTGCGTGGGTAGAATTAAGGAACCACAAAGGTAAGACAATCACAGGTGAAGTCTTGTACCGGGGTCCACTGAGTAATCAGGAGCTGGGGAACAAGTTACACCAGGAGATAGAAAAGATGAGTCGGAAAGGCAAAGTACAGTAATCATGGGTGATTTCAGTATGCAGGGAAACTGGGAACATCAGTTTGGTAATGGTTGCAAGAAAAGGAATTTTAGGAATGTTTATGAGATGGGTTTTTGGAGCAACTTCTGGTGGAGCCCACTCAGGAACAGATGATACTGGATTTAATGACGCAGGCTAGGTAAGGGAGTTTAGGGTGAAGGTAAACTTCGGAAGGAATGATTACAACATGATTGAATTTATTCTGCAATTTGAGAGAGAGAAGATAGAATCAGAGATAACAGTATTTCAGCTGAATAAAGGCAACTACAGAGATATAAGGAAGAAGCTGTGTCGAAATGATTGGGGGAGGGGTCAAGCATGAAAGACAGGGGAACAGCAATGGCAGCAGATTCCAAGAATAATTCAGGAGACACAGCAGACATTCTTGCCGATTAATGGAGGCATAGTACAGGGAGGATGAGACAGCGAGGGCTGACGAGGCAAGTCAGGGATTGCATATAAGCAATAGAGCAAGCGTATAATGTGGTGAGGGGCAGTGGGAAACGAGAGAATTGGGAAAATTACAAAGACTAACAGAGGGCAAAAAAAGTACAGAGAAGACTAAATATGGAGGTAAGCTAACCAGTAATTTAAAGGAGACTGTAAGAGATTCTTTAGATATATAATATGCAATAAAAAGGCAAAAGTGAATATGGACCACTGGAAAATGATGCTGGAGAGACGGTAGTGGAAAACAAAGAAATGATTGAGGAACGTTGCATCAACGTTCATGGTGGAACAACGAGTAATTTCCCAAAAATTGAAGATAGTGAGAGGGCAGAGCGAGTATGATGGTCATCACCAAGAAGAACATGTTAGAAAACTCAATGGCCTGAATTTGGATAAATCACCTGCACCATATGGACTACATCCCAGCATTGTAAGGGAGATAGCTGAAGAAGTAGTGAAAGTGAAAATGGTAATCTTTCAGGAATAACTATAATCAGGAAAGGCTGGAAAATTGCTAACGTGACACTCCATTTAATAAGGGGGTTAGGCAGAAGATGGAAAATTTCAGAATGATTACCCTAACCTTGGTTGTGGGTAACATTCTGGAATCCATCGTTAAGGATGGGATTTCTGAATACTTGGAAGTATTTAGTAAAATAGTGCAGTCAGCATTGTTTCGTCAATGGGAGATCATGCCTGACAACCCTGCTGGAATACTTATGGGATGTAACGAGCAGACTAGACCAAGGAGAACGAATACATGTTATCCACCAGCTTTTTAAAAATCCTTTGGTAAGTTGCCACACAGGAGGCTATTGAGAAAGATTAGGGCCACTGGTGTTACAGGCAAGTTGCTAGCTTGGATAGATGCATGGCTGCTTGACGGAAAGTAGAGAGTGAGGATAAAAGTGTCCCTCTCAGGATGGCATCTAGTGACAAGTGTAATTCCTCAAGACTCAGTGTTGGGACCACAACAATTCGCTTTGTGCATTAATGGTCTACAAGAAGGAACTGAGTGAATTCTGGCTAAGTTTTCAAACAGTGCAAAGATGGAATACAGGGAGAGGTAGCATCGAAGAGGTGGTTCGGCTGCAGAAGGGTGCAAGAGCATCCTCTAGCACCCCTCTACTGCTCACCTTCCATTCCACCTACCTCACGATACAACGCATCATCCTCCGCCATTTCTGCCACCAACAGTCAGACCACAACACCTTCTCTCCCCACCCTTATCAGCATTCTGCAGAGACCATTCTCTTCACGACTCCCTTGTTAGGTTCACGCGTCCGTGCCCCCCACACCCCAACAAGCCTCCTTCCACTCCCGGCACGTTCCCTTGCCATTGCAAGAAGTATGAAACCTGTGCCAACAACCTCCTCCTCACCTCCATCCAAGGCCCGAAAGGATCATTCCACATCAGGCAGAGAATATCCTGTGCATCCAAACACCTCATCTACTCTGTCCATTGCTCCTTGTCTCCTCTACACTGGCGAGACAGGACGTCAACTTGCAGAACGGTTCAGGGAACACTCTCCGTCACACACCCAACAAACCCACTTCCCTGTGGCTGAATACTTCACCTCCCCCCTCCACTCCTCCAAGGACAAGCAAGTTCTTGGCCTCTCCACTGCCACATTCTAGCCACCAGTCGTCTGGAGGAAGAGCGCATCGTCTTCCATCTTGGGATCCTTCAACCACATGGTATCCAGCGCAATGTCACCAATTTCCTCATCTCCCGTCCCTCCACCTTATCACATATCTAACCCTCCAATTGAGCACCGCCTGCTGAACTGTCCTACCTATCTGTGTTCCTTCCCATCTCTGCACTCCACCTTTCAATCTCACCACCCACCTTCATTTAGCCATCGCCTTCCAAGCAACATTCCTCCCAACCCCTCCCATTCATCTCGCAAACCCCTTCCGCCCACCCACTTTATCCCTGATAAAGGCTTTATGACTGAAACGTCGAATATCCTGTTCCTCGGAGAGCGCCTGACTAGCTGTGTTTTTCTAGCACCACACTCTTTGACTCTGAAAACCAGCGGTCCTCACTTTCTCCTGCTGAAGGTTTTGCACAGGTTAGGGGAGAGAGCAAAGAAGGGTCAGGTGGAGTATAACTTGGGCAAGTGTGAAGTCATGCAGTTTGCTAGGAAAACAGTGTCATAGAATATTTTCTAATTAGTGAGCAAGTTCAGAAGGCTGGGGGCAGGGGGGCGGAGTTCCAAGGATCTTGAAAGGCAAACTTGCAGGTTGTCAGCGATTGGGAAGGCAAATAAAATGAGTGATGTAATTCTGATGCTCTATAAGATTTTAGTGAGGCTACATTTAGATTATTGTGCACAGTTTTGGGTCCCATATCTCAGGAAGGATGTATTGGCCCTGGAGCATTTTTCGATGGTATTCACAAAAGTGGTCCCAGGAATGAAAAGCTTAACAATGAAGAACACCTGAGGGCTCTGGGTCGATATTTGACAGAGTTCAGAAGGATGTTAGGAAGTCTAAATGAAACTTACAGAATATTGAATGACCTGGACAGAGTGGATTTTGAGAAGATATTTCCAATGGAGGGGAGACTAGGACCCGAGAGGTCAGAATAAAGAGAAGACCTTTTCAAACACAGATAAAGACGAACCTCTTCAGCCAGAGAGTGGTGAATCGAGGGAATGCACTGCTACAAAATGTGGTCGAGGCCAGGTAATTGAGTATATTTAAGAGTAAGGCAGATAGGTTATTGATTGTAAAGGGGAGGAAGGGTGACAGATAGAAAGCGGAAGAATGGGGTTGAGAAGCTTAACAGCCATCATTGAATAGCAGAGCAGGCCCAATGGGCTGAATAGCCAAATTTCTGTTCCAAAGTCTTCTGGTCGTATGGTTAATATTGGCTCTGATCATTCCTCATTGGAGATGTATCCTGGAATTTGATCTTTATATGAGTTACAAAGAGTAACATCCCAATACTGATGACTGAGAAATATCATGTTCCCTCCCTCCAGTCTCTGCAGCCATTTCCCCAATATCATAATCACACTGCAATCGAAATCCAGTGAATGGTACGTAATCACAATTGATTGACATCGACAACATTAACAGCATGACCCTCACCTGCCCTCTCTGATCCTCGCCTAACCATCTGAATTGTGTGTTACATCATATTCTCTGTTAACATATCCATGCCATTTGTCTGTTATATCTCATGTTGTCGTAGGCACATTTGCCTGTCAGAGTCTGGACTAGAAAAGTTCTCTCCATATTTTACTGACATTATAATCACTGATCAGTAGTTACAGGCTGTATGTTTCCATTTATAAACGGTGAAACTTGTTTATGTTCTGACAATCCTTTGACATTACTCACATATCCAAGGCAGATTGAATGATTACATAAATCAATCTACCATCTCCAATATTCCTTCCCTCAGCCACCCCCACATATCCCAAGCCAAATATGTAAATTTTAAACGTTCTTTTGAATTTTAATAAAATCAATATTGAAATCAAAGGGGGTAACTGGAGCTATTTGTTCAGTGACTGTGATTAATGTCAATCTCCATGGATCCTAATTATCCCAGTCGATCGTTTCCATCGTTGAAAGATAAATGGGCTCTTTTCGATGTGTTATCGCATAGTTTGATCAGGAACATCACTGACAGCACTAACAGGGATCAGCAGCTCGAGAGACAGGGGGAGGAGAGATCAGAATCTGAGAACATTAGACAGGAATGTTACAGTAATTGTTCATAGTCTGAGGACATTGGATTGGAATGTTCCTACAATGGATCAGAATCTGAGAACATTAGACTGGAATGTTCCAACAATGGACAGGAGTTTATCCTCCGGCCTTTACTGGCTTTCTCAGCCTTGGATATCATGAGCATTAAGGATCCTTTGGATCACTCAAGGTGGTTTCTATCCCATCCTCATTATCGTTGATGTTCCTGGTAAGTCATTTTAATTTTATACTAAACCGGGTTGAACTGAATTTCTGCTCATGAAGTATAAATTTTGGAAAATGCAAGTCAAAATTTTCAGTTCCAAACAAAAATTAATTTCCTTATATATTATATCTATCAAACTACTGTTTATAAATTACTCACTGATATGCGAGAAGGAACCAGACTGTTCTCAAACTCCATAATCCATTTTGTCCTTTACATATTTACATCTCCATGTCCTCCCCACTCACCAATCCTGTCCAATACCACCATCATGATATCCCAGTCTCGTCCTCAGTCTCATTGCAACATCTGACAGTTTATGGTGGTCAAGCCAGTGACTAATAATCTACAGCCACAGAATAATGTATGGTGTTGGTATCTCATGAAGGAAATTGGGAAGTTTACAAGCAACCATTGTCATTTGTTATCATTTGTTATCATTTGCTAGGGTGGCACGGTGGCACAGTGGTTAGCACTGCTGCCTCACAGCGCCAGAGATCCGGGTTCAGTTCCCGCCTCAGGCGACTGTTTGTGTAGAGCTTGCACGTTCCCCACGTGTGTGCGTGGGTTTCCTCTGGGTGCTCCGGTTTCCTCCCACAATCCAAAGATGTGCAGGTCAGGTGGATTGGCCATGCTAAATTGCCCATAGTGTTAGGTAAGGGGTAAATGTATGGATGGGTTGCGCTTTGGTGGGGCGGTGTGGACTTCTTGGTCCGAAGGGCCTGTTTCCACACTGTAAGTAATCTAATCTGAATAAACCAGTTGTGTCTTTTTTAAATCCGGATGCAACCGTTTCACGTTCCTTGTAACCACATGTCAGTCACAAAATAATTGCTCTTGATAATGTTTAACTTGTGCTCTGCACATGCGGGAAGACAGTTTATGGTGGTCAAGCCAGTGACTCATAATCTAGAGCCACAGAATAATGATCTGTTGGTATCTTATGAAGGAAATTGGGGAGTTTAAAAGCAACCATTATCATTTGTTATAAAAACCCATCTGCTTGCCTCAAGTACTTTCGGGAAGTCAATGTGTCATGCTTCCCTCGTCAGGTTTCCGTGTGACTTCTGTGATGAACACGTGGGTGTACTGTACCTTTGAGAGAATTAAAAGCCAGCAATAACTACCTGACAGCACCAAGTGTTCTGAAAAATAGATATAATGTAACATTTGGTTGAACAACCCGATTAGCTCATTGTCTCGAAACAAAAACAAATCCAGCAAAACATTTTAAATTATACCCCAAAATACCCACCTCCAACAACGTTTGATTTTATTATATTGACAATCTTAAAAGCCAATGATACAATTCAATAGTTTGACATTTCACGACCATGAAAAATTGTACAGTTGAGAGGAGAACTTCCAAGCTACCAGCATGCAAAGACTGCCTAAAAACTAGCTCTCCTATAGGTACCTATATTGATTAGTAACCGGTGAAGCAGAGTCCCCAAGTAGAAAAAAAGACAGGAATATGGAGAAGAACCGAAAGCTTCCTGGTTTTGAGATCAGAAGTTTTGTTTTGTAAATCTAAATTTAGGAGCCTTATCAGACTAGTATTGTGGAGGGCGAATGTAAATGACAGGTTAGAGGAAGAAGTCGTAAATAGTCGTTCGTTTATTATTCTCTGTTATACTTTAAGAAATAAAGTTGTTAATTTTTACTTTAAATAGATTTGGACTGTAGAATTATCACAGATTACTGCGTGGGATAAATCTTTTCTCTGTTGCTGGTTTTAATTAAGCAGGAAAATTTATCCTGTGTTGCAACCCTACAAACCCACAGCTATGCGTTTTACTCTTTACTGTCCTGTGGAACCGCTGAATCAGCCACTCAGTTCAAGATTTGCATAACATGCTGCCCTGACCAGGGCTGCAAACATCCTGTGAGAGAAGAACACAGGTAAATATAGCTCCCTTTCTCTGCCTGTTTTCTGTATTGCTACATCTCATTTCCATTCAGGTACGTGATCATCCCACATTTTAGCTGTATTCAATCTCATTGAAATTCTCCCCGAGAGTCATGCACATCTCCATACGCATCCCTGGTGCTGGCTTTATTGATGCTGTCATACAGAGGTAAGGGACTTATAAATTCCATGTCAGTCGTAGTGCAGAGAGAAGGAATTTCTTTCTGTGGCACAGAAAAGAAATGGTGATGTCTAAGTGAGAGAAAAGATGTTATGTGATCATCACTGAGCGTGTTGTTGAGGCAGTATTTGGGATATTGTGGATAGACTTTCTCTCAAATTTCACGAAACTAATCCCTGGGATGATGGCACCATGAGCAGTGAGTGAGGTTCAGTGAGAGAATAAGAAGTGATTACTTTGAACCTTAAGGGGGATGGACAATCACACATGATGTTCTAAACAGACACTGATACGGTGATAAGTTCCATGGCGTTTTTATTTTCACTCAGATTACATGATTCTCGATAGTTTTAGAACCTCTGAGAACGTTCCACTCAACGACCCCCACTCCCTATTTCGACTGAGACAAAGAGAGAAAGAGAAGAGAGAGAGAGTGTTCGAGAGACTTAGAGAGAGAGAGATAGAGAGAGATAGAGAGAGACAGACAGACAGACAGACAGACAGAGAGAAGTTCAGGCTTTTGAATAAACTCTCATAACATTAATGCAGTTCAATTGGTCGTGCTCCTGAAGTGAACGTCATGTTATCCATAATCCCAACAACAGCAACAAGACCTTCATTATAAAAGTGATAACTCGTTCCAGCAGTGTAGAGAGAAGGAAAGTCTTTTTACGCCACAGGAAAGAAATAGAGATGTCTTAGAGGAAAAAGCGTCATTGCGATTATCGCTGAGAGTGTTTTGAGGCAGTATTCGGTATATTTTGGACAGATTTTCTCTCCTTTATAAGGAATGATCGCCTTGCCACAGAGAGAGTGCAATGGGGTTTCACCAGACGAATCCCTGGGATAATGGTACCATGAGGAGAGAGTGAAGATTAATCTCTGGCGTTGTGAGAGAATGAGAGGCGATGGCATTGAACCTTGAGGGGGATGGACAGTCACTCACGATGTTCTAAATAGACACTTATACGGTGAAAGATTCCATGGCTTCGTTTTCGTCGGGTTACATGATTGTCGATAGTTGAAGAGCCTCTGAGAATATTCCCATCAGTCCACACCCAATTCCCATATCGCATGAGAGAGACAGAGGGCCAGTCTTTGAATAAACACTCCCCACATTAATACAGTGCATTTGATGTGTGGTCCTGCACTGAAAGTCTCATTATCGACACTCCCTACAGCAGCCACAATACCTTCATGCTAAAACAGTTAACTATTCCAACCAGATCTGACCTCCATGGCGAACATGGGTGTGTCTTCTCGGAGATGGGAGATGCCTCCTTGAGACTTGGCACAAATCATTTGGCTTCCTTCCTCACTGCCAGCAAACCATGTTAAATTAGCACATGTTTTACAAACAATGGAACCATGATTAATATCATGGAGCTCTGTATCAGTGCAGTCTCGGTTTGTCATGTTAGAATATCAATGAGCCCCTCTTGTTTCTGTATAGCTCTTGTGGGGATGAACAGGCTCCTCCTGGTCTCATGGAACACGTTTTTGGGTCTGATTGGGCTCTGCCTGTTCCTGTTTAACAGCTCGATGCACTGAACAGACCAGGCTTCTTCCTGTGTAACAGGTAGGAGCATTGAACGTGCTGTCACTCTTCCTGTTCCCGAATGCTAGCTCATACATGTGTGCAACCAGATTGAGATGCTGAATGAGCTCCTCTTTTAACTGTGGAAGTGTGCAGTGTCTGGGCCGTGCTGTTACATGAATGCTCCCGACACTTTAACAACACAAACCGGAATTCTGTCTGGGTCTTGCTGCACATGGACACAGAATGGTTCAAGAGCTGATGGGGGACAAATTTTCTGAACATTGTGTGATCTTCAGACATCATACCTTCTTTAGATCTTATGACCGGAAAAGACATTGATGGAACTGTTGAAGATGTTTGTACTGAGGAGGCTAACCTGAGGATCTCCTGCAGAGATGTCCTGGGACTGAGAGGATTGTTGGTGACTGACCCCAAACCTCTTTATTTTTGTTCGGAAAGACCCCGTCCAGTGGGAAGGTTACACCTGATCCACATTCAGCTCAAATAAGTAGGTGGTCCCGATGCCATCATCAGTCAAATACTGCCTTGGTATCAAAGTCATTCACTCTTTCCTGAGCCTCTGTGTTCGCCTCTTGCGCATATCAATAGGTGACAATGTATGTGTAGGGAGTGCTTTCCTCTCACAGAAAGTAATCACTGTTAGAAATGATCTGGGCTAGGGAGTTAGAGAGCTAGCGGAGCTACATCACTGAAAGCATTTAAGGAGGAGGTAGATGGACTTTTGACTGGTCAGACAGCTAAGGGATGAAAAATTGGGCATTAAAGTGGAGTTAATGTCAAAAGTAGATCAGCCATGATGGTATACAATAGCTTGATCATCCTAATGACCTGATCCTGTTCCTATTGTCCTCCTATTCAGTAATTGCAAATTTAATGGTTGTAATTTTCCTGAATGTTCTTTTATTGAACTTTGCAATCAGAGAGAGTAAAGCATTTTGTGAGTCATCGCTGGTTGAGGTATGAGGACTGTATTCACAATGAATCTGGATCTATGATATGACCAACAAATGAACCACAGGTTGCAGAGAAGAAACACTCTGTAAAGAGACCAGAGGCGTCTTTCGAACTAAATAACATTTTCCAACGGACATCAAACCATGTGTGACATTCTTGAGGGACTCAATGAGATCCTGCATTACTGCTGACCAGCTATTTGGAGCGAGTGGCCTCATCTGCTCCTTGAAGGAGCTGTGGGGGGGGGGGGTTGAATAGAACATAGCAACACAGGACTGAGCAGCAGGAGTGGGCCATTAGATACTTTGTCACCGCCCCATGTGCCTTTGATCTCAGCAGCACGCTTCTGTCTGTATACCATTTTACTACATACAAAAAACAACTTTGAATAAATGCAAACATCTAGGCACCACAATCCTCTGGGGAAGGGAATTTCCACTTGAACAGCCCTTTGAGAATTTCTCATTTGTGTTCCAACAAATTTTGGAGGGTTACTATGTCCTTTTTCAGTCCCACTCCTTCACTGGTTACACCAATCATAAATGCAACCAGTTTTGTGATGTGACCAATGGTATAGGCCTGAGTAGGTCATTTTCGAGAAAAATGTGAGAGACAGAAAGTTGAACTCATAACAAATGGTAAAACGACAGAGTGCCCCAAACGTTACTTTGCCTTTGAAATTATTCTGCTCACACAAGCTACTGATAGTGCGATTTCTTTCTGGAACATTTTGATTTGGCTGAATTCCCTTCTTTTCAGACAGTGGAGAGATTCCAATGAATCCTCACCAGGAATCCTTCAAAAGTGATAAAACAGACTCGGGGATTTTATGGTCTCATACTTTGCTATCGGGCGGAACAAAGTAAGAGAGAGGGGTCAATCGGCTGCTGCTTCTCAGGCAAGAAACATTTTTCTCCCTCTCTGTGTTGGAACATACAATAATGTCAACTGAACCCCAAATTGGACCATGTGCGATCTCCTGGAACATTCTGTAGAAAATCTGACGATGGATTATAGGCAGGTGCATCATTGCTCATGTTGTACACAATTCCTTCCAATCGCAAAAAATGTCCCCACTATATAATTTGATGACATGCTTACATGTGTCTGTGTAATTTGTAAATATTGGTAGGTGTCTTCATAGTATGTGTGTTAATATCAATCCATCTTTTTCTTAAAATTTATTCTCGAGCTTTCGTCTCCCTGACAAGAGATAATATGCATCCAGCTGACACACTTTTCAAATACTATTTCTCAGCTAACATCAAAATTGATATTACCCCATACCAAAAGGCCGGCATTCCAGGAATGAGTGAAGGGAAACCTCTTTGAAAATCTTCGAAGGAGAATTATATCTTTTTATTTTAGTTTAGGGGATCAAACTTGCACACAGTGCATCAGGTGTGAACTCAACAATGCCCTGTACAGATGCAGTAAAACATTCCTGCAATTAAATCTGATACCTTTTGCGAAATACAGCATCATTCCACTTACCTTCCAAATGACTTGCTGCATCTGCAGACTGACTTCATACGATTCATGTCCAAAGAACATGGAAACCGCCTGTATCACAGAGTTCTGCAATCTCTCTCCATTTAAATTGCTTACAATTGTTTCATTCTTAATGCCAAAATAGACAACTTACCTCATGTTATTTCTGCTGAAGGTTTGCTCAATATCCTTCCCTGCCTGTATCACATTACAGACTCACTACCTCCATTTAACGACACATTGAATGACCATCTTTGTGTATGAGTTAATTGAGTTCCAAGACATTCTCTCCCCTTCCTCCAGATCTTTGATACAGATTATTGATTATTGATGACCCCACAGTGATCTTTGAGGCACTCCATCAGTTACAGCTTTGCAGCCTGAAAATAAACATTTGTCTCTATTCTCTATTTCCTGTTAGCGACATCTTCCCTGTTCCTGTGTAGCCATTCAGGAAGGTTTAATGGCCTCCTCCTGGGCTGTGAAATGTACTCAACGAGCTGAATTACTTCATTCTATATTCCTGTGTAATTCCTTAGATGGTCAGAAAGGTCTCCTCCTGTCTCATTGTAACGATTTTGTCTGACTGAATGGGGTGGTCCCCTACCATGTAACATCCTCGAGGGGTGGATTGAGCAACAACATACGGGGTACGGACAGCAGTATATCTCTGTAATAGCCTCGAGGGCTGGATTGAGAGTAGAACGCATAGTGTAGGGGCAACAGTATACCTCTGTAACAGCCTCTAGGGTGGACTGAGAGAACGACACATGGTGTAGGGCAGCAGTATATCTCTGTAACAGCCTCGAGGGCTGGATTGGGGAACAAAACATAGCTTAGGGCAGCAGTTGTCCATTTGACTGTACCATTCAGAATGCTCATGGCTGATCCCGGTGTGTCTGAATACCTGATAGCATAACAACACATGAGCATGAAAAAGGAGCAGAATGAGACTATTCAGCCCATCTAGTCTGATATGCCATTCAATAATTTCTTATATGTTCCTCAACCTCATTCTCCTGCCTTACCCCAAGAATCCTTGATCCTCTTATAAATCAAAAACTTATCTATTTGTGTCTTAATGACACTAGTGCTTGTGTCTGTGTGCGCGTATGTGTGTGTCCATCTGCTTGTCATCTGTGTATTTATGTGTCTACGTCTGTCTTTCTGTGTATCAGTCTGTGCATTTCTGTCTGTGTTTGTGTCTATTTGTGTGTGACTCGATATGTCTGTGTGTTTCTACGTGTGTGTATGCCTATCGCCTTGTATGTATTGTATTTCTTCGCATTTTGGGGTGGTTACCACTAATTATGTGTATTTCTGTATCTGCATCTCTGTTCAGTGAGGTATCCGTGGTTTTTTGGGGGGACTGAAAGGACTGTCGTTGGAACTGACAGTGAGTTTAAAGTGAGAATTGTCGTTCACTGAGTGCTGCTCCTTAATCGGTTAGTGGGACATGGATGTTTCAGAAACTCCACGCGAGGCATCCCAGTCAACTCCATCTTGCATTCGGTTCCTCTCCACATGGCGGGGGTAGGCGGGTGAGGGAATGAATCTTGAGCACCCAACCACCCGGCTTGGCCCTTTCTGTCCTATTCCAGGCTGTTTCTCTTGGAATGGGAGAAAGGTGGGAGTGAGGGCTGGAGTGTGTGGCCCTGCTGTTAGTGCTGGTGCAGATGGGGCTAGAGGGAATTGTGAGGTGTCCAGAATGAGTCAATTGACAGTTTTGAATCCATGTAGCGTTATTAATGTCGGGCGGGGGGTATTGTGTGGGTGACAGATAAAGTGTGGGAAGGAAGTTGCTGATTTCAATAATGAAAGTGGTAGTGCCTGCGCCTTATTTGGAGATATAGCATGAGGATTGTCTGGGGGTAGGTGCTAAAACAGATATATAGTGGGTGTGAGGCAGCAGAGAGAATATGGTGACCTTTATCCTGACAGAGCGGGGAGGATATTGATACTTATCCTGTACTGATGGACATTTCTTCAGATCATCTCAGCGTCGAGGTGAGTTTCCCCAATGTATTGTCCAAGTCTAACACTAATAACGGCAAAGACCTGTCACTCAGCTTCCACTGATTCAGTTTAGGTAGCCCTTACAAATGGCAAGGAGAAGCAAATATTGGTGTGTTATATATCAAAAGCAAATCTGAGCATCATATGTTCTGGAAATTAGAAGTGCAAGTATCATGATACTGCAGTTTTATTGGATGGTCTCAAGGTGCATCTAAACTGCATTGACTAAGCGACGGCTCGTGCTGTGAAAAATAAATTTCGTGTGTATATGAGGTGGGTTGAAGAGTATGTTGTGAAGCAAACCAGAGAGAATGTTATTTCGCATTTGGTGTTGTGTGGTCAGAAGGACGAATTACTAACCTTTCTCTGAAGCAGCTTTTAAAGTATAGTGACGTTAATAAGGTGCATTTTTCACAGTGTCTACATACAACGTAGAATGCTTGATCATTCTGGTTAAACATCATGGAAGCCTGGAGGCTAGAGGTTCAAGTTCGCTCCAGTGAATTGGGAAAATCCAACGCAACATTCAGTGGGAGGCATTCAATGGTTGTTAGAGTCATAGAGTCCAACAGCACGGAGACAGACCCTTCAGTCCAAAATAGTCCATTCCGACAAAATGTCCATCCAAGCTAACCCCACTTCCCTGCCATTGCCCCGTATCCTTGTAATAATTTCCTATCCGTGTATTTGGCAAAATGACTTTCAAAGGCTGTGAATGTAGCCAACTCAACCTCTTCCCCTGGCACCTCCTTCCATATTCGTACCAGCCCCTCAGGTTCTTCCTCAGTTTCCCTTTTATTCTTTTCCCTCTGGCCATAAACTGATGCCCTCTAGTCTGTGATTGCCCAACCCTCGGAAAAAAGACTGAGTGCATTCACTCTGTCACTGCCTGTCATGATTTTATACACTCATGTCAGACCCCCCCCCTCAGTCACTTACATGCTAAATTAAAAAGACCTAGCTTGTCCAACCTCTCGCTATAACTCAGATCATTTAGATGGTAACATCGTTGTAAATTTCCCCTGCTCTCTTTCCATCTTAACAACATCTATGACACAAACAATCCTTGCTTGCCTCCCAGTGAACAAAACTGAACATAACGCTACCAGTATGGCCACACCAGCATCCTGTATAACTGCAACATAACTGTCTAATTTCGAAACTCAGTGATATATACTGATGAAGGCCAGTGTGTCAAAAGCTTTCGTCACTGCTATGTCAACCTCTGAATAATCTTTCAGAGAACCATGCAACTGAACTCCAAGGTCCCTCTGTTCCACTACACTCCTTAGGACCCAACCATTCACCATGAAACTCCAACCTTGATTTGACTTTCTAAAATGTAAGAACTTACACTGATCTATATTAAATTCAATTTGCCATTTCTCAGCCCACTTCACCAGCTGATCAAGATACTGCTGTAGTTTCTAAATTTCTGATAATCTTTCTCACTCTCCATGATGCTGCCTATTTTAGTGTCGCCGACATACTTACAAATCTTGCCTGTACATTCTCATCTAAATCATAGATATGTGTAATATGTAGTGGTCCCAGCACCAACCCCTCATCCATTCCACGAGACACAGGCCTCCAACCAACATTCTTCCGGTATTACCCTTTGTTTTCTACCACCAAGCCAATTTTGTCTCGAATTTGGCAACTCCCCCTCAATTCCATGTGATCTAACCTTTCAGATCAGCGTACCATGTGGAAACTTATTGAAGGCCTTACTGGAGTCCATATAGACTATGTATACCACCCTGCCCTCCTCAACGTTGCTGGTCAATTCATCAAAGAACTCCAAAAATATGTGAGTCATGTTGTCCCATGCACAAAGCCTTTGGTGAGGCGCTTTTGCCCGAAACATCGATTTTCCTGTTACTCGGATGCTACATGACCTGCTGAGCTTTTCCAGCATCATTCTATTCTTACTGCAATTCATACCCTGCCGTTTTAAATGCATATATATCCAATCTTGCTGAATCTTCTCAATTAACTTACCTACTAGATTTTAGGTTTACAGGCCTTTATCTTTGTAGCTTTTCTTGAATAAAGGCTCAGCATTTGCTACCCTCCAGTCGTTCAGGACGTCAGTCGTTGGCCAGCGATGATGAAAAAGAGGCAAGCAATGTTCCTGCAATTTTTTCTCTATCATTCTGCACTGTTCTTGAATATATCTCGTCAGGACCAGGTGATTTTTTTATAAATACTGCAAATACTGAAAAATATAACTATTTTTTCAGATACAAACACCAAAGAAAGGGAAAGTGACTCAATGATGGTAAACATAACAAATTGGAAAATATGCTAATCATAGGAAGTGACATCAGAAGAATTTCAGATATTGTGGAAACCTGACAATTCTCAGAAATTGACGATCCAGAAAAGGAAGGCCATGAAACTGATAAGGAAATCAAAAAGATAATTTACATGCTAACAAACAGGACACAAAGACTGCATAAATCCACAGTCTATATTTCAAAGGATACAAAATAATAGCATGGTCAAATGTGAAAATGTGCAATCGGGAGAGGAGAGCTTATTGTGCAGGACAGGGAAATGGCCAAGAAGTAACCATGCAGGAAGATCCAGAAAATCACGCAGCAATACCAAATGATCATATCAGACTTCTGCAGCTAAAGACATAAAGTTAATTCATATCAGTAACAAGATAGTACTTGAACTTGTAGCTGTATTGAGCATTGCTAAGTCTGACGAAACGATGTACTTCCTAAAAAAAATGTCAGAAATAAATCACCAATAGAAGTATTAATTGCAATGTTGATGACTGTGTTTTATTTTCCTGTACATTCTGCAGAGACCGAAAGTCATTGCAGATAAATGGAAGTTAGTAAACGTGAGCCAAGCTTTGTAGATGAATGGAAGGGATCCAAGCAGCTATGAAGGGAAGAAGACATAGTTTGGAGAACTGCAGACCAATTAACTTGACATCTGTAGGGAAACTGTTATGCAGGATGAGAGTTTTGATATGTAGAAATTAACTGTAACAATGGGGAGAATCAGCATGCATTTCTGATAGAGTAATCATACTTGATAAACTTCGGAATCGTTTGAGGTTGTTTCTTACAGCATAGATAATGGGGAAACAATAGAAGTGGCATATATTGGATTTTCGGAAGAGTTTCTATAAGAAATCAAACAGTGAGTTCGTAAATTCAATGAAAGTGAAGGGTATTCGGAGGAATATATGGAAGTGGAAAGTTAAAGTTTGGTTCGCCTTAATTTAAGGGAGTCAGAACATAAACGTAAAGACATATTGAAACAGTTTCACTGAGTGTTGGTGGGACTGTACCTGGAGTATTGAGTACAATTTTGATGACGGAGTCTGAGAAAGAATTTGCTGACCACAGAGGAAGTGCAATGGACATTGTCCAGATTGATCCCTCAGATGGCGAGATGGCCTGATGAGGAAACTTGGCATATGTTCTCTCGAGTTTCAAAGAATGAGAGGCGAGTCACGGTGAAATTTAGAAAATTCACAAAACATATGACAATTTGAAAATTTGCAATAAAGAGGAAATTCTTCACTTAGAGTGGACTGACTAACGCAGAGGTAAAGAAACCTACTGGCAGATAAGATTAGGGTGAATCTCCAGATGTTCTTTCAGTGTGTCAAGCGGAACAGAATAAAACGAGATAGGTACGACTCATCAGTGACTTGCCAAGTTGCAGCCAAATCAACTTTAGTGTTAGGAAATATAGGGTGGTGGTAGAAGGCTGTTTGTATGACTGGAGACCAGTGACCAATGGTGCACCACGGGAATCAGAGATGTGTCCCTTATTATTTGTGATTTGGAGGTGCTGGAGTTGGACTGGGGTGGACAAAGCTAAAAAAATCACATAACATCAGGTCATAGCCAACAGGAGTATTCGGAGGCACGAGCTTTCGAAGCACACAACCACCTGGTGAAGAAACAGCGCTTCGAAAGCTAAAGCCCCCGAATAGACCTGTTAGACGATAAGCTGATGTTGTGCGATTTTTAACCTTATTATTTGTGGTATTCATTAATGATGCAGCTGTGTAAATGGACCGGGGGGAGGGGGGTGATAAGTAAGTTTGTGTTTGATATAATGAATGGCCAGGTGGTTGGCCTGTACACCAGTAACTGAAAGAAATATTGCAGGAGTAGAAAACGGGTAGGCAGATAAATAGAGTATATCACCTTCATTTCAGGGGGATTTGAAAACAGGAGTAAGGGTCATTTACTGCAGCTATAATGGCCTTAGTGGGACACCATCTCGAACATTGCGCAGTATCGTATGCAGTTTTGGCCTCCTTACCTAATAAAGGACAAACCTGACATTGAGGGAAAGCAGTGAAAGACTGATCTCTGGGATGACTGGCTTGTTGTGGGAGCAGGGTTTGGGGCAACTGGGCCTGTATACCATGGGCTTTAGGAAAATGAGTGGAGATCTCATTGGAACATATAAAATTCTGACAGTATGAGACAGATTAGAAGCAGGGACGATAGTTCTCCAGGCTGGGATGTCGAAAACAAGGGGCCACAGTATTAGGTTCAGGCAGACCAGTCTGCATTGTGATGAGAATAAATGTCTGCACTCAGAGACGGGTACCCTGGGGAATTCTCTCCCAAGTCAGGCTGTAGAAGCCAAGGCGCTGAATCGAAATACGGATTTCTGGAAATTAAAGGAATAGGGAGAGAGCAGGAGTATAGTGTGAAGATAGAAGATCAGTTATCATTCCAGGTTGTTCTCCAATAACACAGTAGCTGTGTTCCAGTGCAACACTGTGTTGTAGAAAATCGTGCAATATTAATAATGGGGCCTATGGGAAAAAAGAGGGTAAGGGGCACACCCCCGCCCAACCCACCACCCCCCCCCCCCCAAAAACCAAAAATTAAATTTAGTCTAACACACACACTAGCACAGACTAAATAAATCTTTAAATCACCTATCGTAATGGAACTGTGCTGTAAATGTAAAACTTTCACACTACAGTCACTGACTACAGCAGTGTACCACACTCTTCATGAGAACGCGTGCGGGGCTGACTGACCACGTGATGCAGAATTCCAGTTTTCCTCAAGATTCTATCCCCCACCCCCCATTTGATATAAAGTTCCTCCTAAATATAGACTACAATTCCCAGTTTCAGGCTCGGTTACAAGGCTTGCAGAGCAGATTGCATTCCTGTTTTAGCTGAATACATTGATTATGCATTTTGCAGGCAGAGGATCCCGAAGCTGGATTTTGCTATTCAGCTGATTACCAGCAAGGAATCGTGTCACAGTGAACTGGAATTCACTTTATACAAAACGGTACACGAATTCATTGCAGTCAAATCGTATTTAATAAACACGTGTTATCAGAGAACTGCCTGTATATTGAATGGAGGAGCAAAATTGATGGGAGTAAGGCACTACAGCAAGTGTCATTATATATTTCAGAATGTTTAATTATGATATGAACATTGTATGGGGAAAACTGCATCCAGGAGATGTTTAGCCATGAACTAGCATGGGGAAATCTCAATGTGTTGAATAGCTTATTCATTTTCCAATGTTTCTGTGCAGTCTGTTGGAAAGTTCTGTAAGTGTTGTCACAAGATCTCAGATGTTAGGAAGGAGGTCACTGCAGGCTCAACAGATCGTTTTTCCTGTTCCCTTTTCCGATACTGAGGTGGTGCTGGGAGGTCTGTCCAGTTTTATCCTTTAAGATCCCGGAGCAGTTTCGTACAACTGAGTGTCTTGCTTGGCCGATTCAGCAACCATTGAAAAAGATTATGAAATGTCCATGTGTCTGGACTCACGTTTAGGCCAGACCAGGAAAGCACGTCCTGAGAGTACATTGGGGAAGGAGGTCGATGTTTACAATCAACATGGGACATAAGATCACTATTTCTGACACCAGATTTTCGGTCTCGATATTTTATTAATTATGTTTAACTTCCACCAGCTGCCAGAGCATGAGCCTGGTCTGGATTAGTAATCCAGTAACATTTCCACAACAGCACCATCTCCACATGGGGACCTATCAGTAACCACACTGAGCAGGATACTTCTGTGCTGCTTGGCAGTTCTGTCAAAGAGAACTCCCACCAATTTGATTATCGTGATGGTACTGAGGGGGTGGTAATTGGTCAGATTGTAATTATTCTCCTCTTAGGAGATGGGGCATAGTTCAGTAATTTTCCGCATTGCCAGGGAGATGTCAGAGTTGGAGCTGAAATGAAACATCTTCCCCAGGGACACGGCTTGTTGTGCAGCACAGGTCTTCAGTCCTATTGTAGGAATGGTGTCAGGGCGTATTGCCTTTGTCCTATCTACTGTGTTCAGCTGTTCCTTCATGTCACGTGCATCCAATCGATTTGGTTGAAGACTGGCATCTGTGATTCTGTGGGCATCATGATGAGTGTGAGGTAGATCATCCACTCAATACGTCTGGCTGAGAATAGTGCAGACACAACATACTTGACTTTTTCATTGACATACAGAGCTGTCCCGATATTTAGGATGAGAATATTTGTGGAGCCGTCTCCTCCAGTAGATTGTTTAGTCGTCAATCAACATTTATGCTTGGATTTGGCAGGACGACAGAGCTTAGAACTGATCTGTCAGTCTTGATTCATTTCCCCCTCTCCATCAGACGTTAGTCCGTCTGTTTCGAATGCAACCATTCAAGTGTGGTAGCTTTATTGGGTTGTCATCAGGTTTAGGAGCACATGATTTCAACCCTGGCATGTTCACCCACATTTGTCACTGACCTTGGATCGGCTTGATGGTAAGGGTAGACTGATGGTTATTCTGCGTAAAAAAGTTACAGATTGTTATTGAATGAAATTCTGTTTCTGCTGCTTCTGTGATCTACAGCATGAGATGATAACCCAGTTTAAGCTGCAATATCTACAAGTCAATTCTACTAACTGTCCCTCCGTTCACACCGAGCCCCATTCACCCATCAGCCCTGTATTCAGTGACCTTACTGGTTTCTGATGCGGTAATAATTCCGTTTCCATATTTTCATTCTGCTGAAAGTCTTTCCTTGATATCACACTTCCAATTTGTTACTTTAACTAAATCCATTTAAGGTATTAACCTAAATCTTTTCATTTCCGTAATGCTATCTTCTGTGAAAGAGTTTCCCTCTGTTTTTCGCCCTGAACATGATTCAGAGCTCTGCAGCATCAGTGATTCTAACCTTATGTAGTTTCAGAGTCAAGAAACTTGTGCACCATGCGATATTGTTCAGTCCCCAGTGTACGGCGCTCCAGGTTGGACAGGATGTTCCAGCATCTTTGACGTACTTCTATGGAAATTGTTCAAAAACAGAAATTGCTGAAGAAAAGGCTGAAGATGTTGCAACATCTTCTGGAGTTACTGCAGAGTTATATTTCAGGTCCAGTGATCCTGTACAAAGCTCCCAGTTTCTCCAGCATTTGTTTGTAGTTTTTATTTCCAGTATCCATAGTTATTTGTTTAATTGAAAATTTGTGCTGCACCTATTCCTTTCTGGAGAAACTCAGAAGGTCTGTCAGCATCTGCAGAGACAGAGAAACAGAGTTAGCATTTCAAGTCGAGTGTGACACTTCTTCAGAGCTGAAAAGGATGGGAAAATAGGCTTTTAAATCCCTTGCCAGAGGTGGGGGATGGGTGACAGGGAAAAGAGGGTGTGGCAAAGATCAATTGGCTTTTAGCACTCGTGAACGAGAAAATGATGTAAAACGGTTTTAAAGTAAGATGTGAATGGGGGAAAGGGATTCTCTCTATTGAGTAGAAGATAAAGAAGTCACCACCACACAAGGTCACAATGGGGCCAGGAGGAAGAATTTTGATTACGTGGCATTATATAGATTTGCTCATAAATACGTTTTCACTGTCGAGATCATCGCCCCCTTTAGACAAAGGAAACCAAGTGCTTGACTTCTTATTGGCACTTGTAAACGTTTAATGTTGCCTTTGTATTGTAACATGGAGAAAAGCAAATCAAAGTATGAAGTTTGGAGCTGAGTGTTGTTTACCTGTCATGTGTAGTATTGCTTCAAATTTGCAGTGCTTTTTTTTAAGCTTGTTCTTGAAGTTGGTATTGGATGGAGTTTAGAAGGTTGGGGGTGAAGTTATAGAAGACTCTAAAATTATGAGAGGGTGAATAGCCAAGGTCTTTTCCACAGGATGTGGGAGTTCAGCCGTAGAAGGCATAGGTTTAAGGTGAAATAGGGAAAAGTTACAAGGGACGCAGTAGCAACGTTTTTTCACAGAAGATGGTGTGGGTATGGAGTGAGCTGCCAGACGAAGAGTGTTAGATTCCATACAGTTACAAAATTTAAAACTCATTTGGACAAAGATACGAATGGGAAACATTTTGAGGCATATTGGCCAATTGAAAGCAGATGGGACTAGCCTGATTTGGAAATCCTGGCCAGCATGATCATTTAGAAAAGCTTCACGCAGAGTCAGTGTGGGTTTGTGAAAGGGAATTATATTTTGCCCTGTAAAATCATGCAAAGTATTTCTGGAGATGCCTGAGAATGTAACAAGCGGACTTGATAAAGGGGATCTGGTAGACACCAGGCTTTCCAGATATTTTCCACAAGGTATAACAAAATAAAAGTTCTCACACAAGATGACGGATAATGTATTAACATGGGATGATGATTGGTTAGCACATACAAATCGGAGAGTCAGGATTAATGGATCTTCATGATAAAGGTATATCTGCTGGAGTATATAAATATCAGTCAAATGACATCAGTTATTCACAATCTATCCTGATAGCCTGATGGCGGGAGCTGAGTGCAATATACATCCGAGTTTGTGGATGACACTGACAATCAAAAGGCAGGCTGTTATTTAATGGAGAGGACTTCCAAAAAAGGAGAAGTACAAAGAGATTGGAGTATTCCTGATTATGAAATATAAAGTCAGCATACGGATGCAGCAAGTAATTAGATTGGAACATTAGGCAGCCTGGGATGAACGGTTTAAATTATTGAGAACCTCTAAAATGGTGAGGCGGTTATTCATTGGGATTTAAATGAATGAGGAGTGATACTGCTGAAAAATACAAGACACAGAAGGCGCTTGAAGAGGTAAACGTTAAGAAGTTGTTTCCTCTCCTGAGGGGAGTCTCGAACTCGAGGACATAGATACCGAATATGGAACATCGATGTCAATCTGAGATGCAGAGTGATGTCTTTTCTCAGAAGGTAGTGAATGTCTGGAATTCCCTAACCCAGAGAGGTGTGGAGGGATACAAGGAGTCGGCAAGAAAGTGGAGTTGAGCCCTAGAGTAAATCAGCCATGTTCTTATTAAATGAGAGGGCTAGCTTGAGGGGCCGAATGGCCACTCCTGCTCCTATTTACTATTTCCACATGTTATGCTTTTGGAAAGTAACTGGCTATTTTCATGGAAATCGTGTTGAACAATGTTCCATTCAGGGTGAGCAGAGGGTGTGTTTGAGTTAACCCTGGGTAGGTTATGGGGACTGTATTCACAGCGAATCTGGGTCTGTAACATAACTCTCATCTGGAGCAGTATGTACAGAGAGGAGGAAGCCTGCAAGCAGGGATTGCGGATTGGGGGGGGGGGGGTGTCACTTCCTGATGCAACCTGGATTTTCCAAGTACATTTCTTAAACTACACCTAACCATTGGAGTGGTGTCCATCTGCTCCTGTGTAGCAGGTCTGAAGGGCTGAATGGAACATCAGAACACAGGGCTGAGAGACACAAGTGGGCTATTCAGCCCTTTCACACTACTTTACCCGGAAATAATGTCGTGGCTCATCTCATTGTGGTCCCAGCTGCACTTTTCTCTCCATGCACCATCATCCCTGATTCACCTGTATATGGAAAATCAGACGAAGCCATCCTCGATATAATATAATATAGACGTATGCAGCTAATATAAATAACAGAGGAGAATGGTGAATCTGTGGTTAGCACTGCTGCCTCATATCACCAAGAAGTTGGGTTCAATTTCAAACTTGGGCAACCCTCTATGTGGAGTTTTAACATTCTCCCTGTGTCTGTGTGGGTTTCCTCCCAATGGACCAGTTTCGTCTCGCAGTCCAAAGATGTGCAGCTTAGAGTGGTTTGGCCATGCTGCAGTGCCCAGAGATGTGTAGGTTAGGTGGGTTAGTAAAGGGAAATATAGGGTTACATGGGGGGGGGCAGGTCTGCGCTGGATGTTTTTCAGTGGGTCGGTGTGGATTCAATAGGTAGAATGTCCTGCATCCTCAGTGATAACAAGTTTGCGCTATACAAACACACAGTGGGTATCTACCTGATCCACTCTCCTCAAGGTTTTGTGTGTTTCAATAGGATCAGCTCTCATTCCATGTCTAACCTGTTAAAGCCTCCATAATATAAGCCATTCATCCTTGGAATACGTGAAGTGAAACATCTCTCAACTGCTTCCAATGGAATTATATTCTTTCACAGGTAAGGAGACATAAAAATCTTACACACAGATGAGTTAAAGTTTTGTTTTCTCAGTGTTGTGGGGCTCTGTAACACTCTTCCCCGCCGAGCATTGGGGGCAGAGATATTCAATAATTTTGAGGCGCAGACAGAAGGTTCACAAATAACAACGATGTCAAGAATTACTGAGGAATGGGCAGGAATGTGCAGTGTGTGGGAAATTCTGACAGTGGTACAAATTACACTGTTCCAAAACATCCAGGAATATAATACAAAATGAAATTATAAAATAGATAAAAGTTTATAATGCAACAATGATAGAATTCAGTATCAAAGGACCATGGGGCTGCTCTGTCATTAGAGAGAGTCCACGTGTGGTAGATGTCCTGAGGGTCACCACACGTCGGGAGATGGGGTGATGTTGAGACAGCGTCCCCTTCATGGTAATCTCTGTCAGTGTGAGGAACTGAACCTGCACTGTTGGCCTCTCTCTGCATCACAAACCAGCCATCCAGCCAACTGAGTGAGAGACGATATAACTGCGACAGACAGAAACAGTCAAAGACAAAGGGCAAGAGAAACTTTCATAACAAGGTAAAGGTGCAATTCAGATAACGGTCAAGATAACAGCTAAGGATGAAAACATTCTCTGCTAGAAATTGTATTTTATAACGAGCCAAGTAGTTAGAAACGGTCTTTGGCTGAAAACAATAAGACGAGACAAGTGAAATCACCAGAATTATTAATTGAAATTGGATATCTAGAAACCATAAAATGAGTGTATATTTTTATTGTTCTGTGTAAAATGTGCTTATTATTACATCAAAGTATAAAGCTGATGGAATATATTGTGAGGGGAGTCCGTCTGTTTGGGAAATGCTCTCGAACAGGCGCTTGAAGAAAACCAGTGTAAATGTGCCTGAGTGTCATCTGCTCAGTGACAGAAACCCAGGGAGTTGAACGAAATAAAGTTCCTGTAACATGGAGCTGAGAGAACCAACAGACCAGCTGCCATCTCATTATATGCGAGAGCACATTTGAAGAGTTGACTGGCCTCATGATGGATTTGAATTGTCTGTGTATTGAAAAACATGCATCGCTCTTCCTTTGGCATTGAAATGGGAATCATTTGAAAGATTATCTGGAATATTCTAAAATTGACATTCTCTCGAACATGCTATTGCCATGTTGGGGAATTGCAAATGCGAGAGAAAGAGAGAGAGAGAGAGAGAGAGAGAGAGAGAGAGAGAGAGAGAGAGAGAGAGAGAGAGAGAGATGAGGAAGGTGCGGTATGCCGCATTGAGAATGTTAGAGAATTGGCCTTGTTTGGGGGTACGTGCTATAACGGATATACAGTGAGTGTGAGGCAGTAGAGAAAATATCGTGACCCCTTTCCTGACAGAGCGGAGAAGGTTATTGATGCTTGTCCTGTATTTCTATACAGTTCCTAGACCACATTTACTGCACTGTGCTGGGTCGTGACCTCAGACCATGCATGGTGGGTCTGGTAGTGTGGCACATCTGAGAAGAGAATGGTACCCTCTGTACTAACCCATCCACGTATCCTGGTCAACAACTCATGGTGTAATTGCCTCTTATATGTCATGCTTGGGGTAAACTGTCAAGGGCAGCTTGGGACTGAGTAAGCTCAAACGTGTGCCCATTGGTCTTTTAAAGGTGGCACCAGGGCCAGGGATCATGGTATAACCAGGGACATCCGGGCGATGGTTAGTACCTCCAGCCATGATGGGTTGGAGAATCGAGCTGCTATTGAATGAGAGGGACACCATGGTTTCGGGTGGGTAGATAATAAGGTAAGTTCGATAAGATAGCACCAGGAAACTAGCTCGACCTCGTGCAGTCAATCCCTCTGTCACACTCAATAAAAATGTCACTGAGCTAAATTGTTGTTACACTCACCCCAATGAGTCAGAGACTCTGCTGTTTTAAAAAGCTGCAGAACAAATACTCTTCCAAAAATACATCATCAGACCTCACACCAATATCCCATTAACCCATCGTTCCTGGGAATACTGGCTCACGATGCAGGATTATGTCGAAATATCTTCATCTCAGCATTCTGAAAACTGCGATCTTCCATGAAATTGTCTCTCAACGTTCCTTTCTCGTTTTCCCAAAATCCTTTTGTTTGTTGGAGTTTAAACTGATTCCCTCACCATCTCTCTCTGGCAGTTGTTTTCATACACACAGCACCCCGTTGTCAGTGCACAATGGAGATATGGAGCTGTAAATGGATGGGAGCTTCACATCCTGTCACTTTCAGCATTGCTGCAAGTTTCCCCACACTGGGCAGCGATCTAATACAGTGTTACTGATCAATGTACTGAGGTGGTGTCCACAGCTCTACATGCTGGGAGGGTAACTGATCAGGTTTACAGATCAATTCACTGCTCTTCACTGCACAGCTCCCCATACTGAACAGGTCCTTTGTTCACATTTCTACAGCAATATATTGGTGTGGGCTGCATATCACCCCATGCTGGACAGAAAGTTTAGTTCTGGGATTCTGAATCAAGGCACCGGTGTGACCTGCACTGCTCCCGATGTTGGACAGATAGCTAGTGGACCGGTGAGACCTGCAAAGTGCTCCATCCTGGATAGATTGCTGGGTTACACAGAGCCTGGTCTGCACAGTGCTCCATCCTGGACAGATTGCTAGGTTGTACTGAGCTTGGTCTGCACAGTGCACTATGCTGAGCAGATATCTCATCTGGGCTTACACGTGTCTGGGCTGGTTCTCTGAGGTGGATTGTGTATGCAATATAATTCCTGATAGAGCTATCACTCCTCCACCTCGCTGCTTTCCGCTGTCAAAGTACGTATTTCTGCAACATGTTGTCTATTAAATAATTCTCCAATTGAAACGTGAAAATCTTTCACCTTTTGCTATGGACCCGAGCAGACCACCCCTCACAACACATGACGAAGGTAGCCTCGACCCGAAAGTTTTCTTATTTTAAAGGTTAATGTGAGATGCTGTGTTTCAGATACAATTCGTTTGCTCAAAATGTTTGACTTTAAGCAAAACGCAATATATTCAAGTACAACACCAACAAGTGGAACTTGGAATAACTTAATTCTACTGGAAAACCTAAAAAGAATTATAGGTTATTTAACTACTATACAGTAACTGCTCAAAAATAGTGACATCCCATAAACATATACTAGTGAAAAAGCAAATTCAGGAAACAGATTGCCTCACATGCAATTCTCCAATCCAGGAGGAAAGAACATCAAAAGCCTATTCTGAGAGAAATCTCAGAGACAGTTTGTAACAAGCAGGAAATAGTTCCACCCTTCCAACCCTGCTGAGAGCCCAGCAATAACTGGTGAAAGGTAAAACTAAGAATCCTGGTTCCGTGAGAGTTTGACCATCGCTCCACAGGACCCTGCCGCAACTGCAAGGACCACAAGGAATGGACTGTATATACACCGTCTATGCCACTGTAGGAGCCTCTCAAACATGCCTAATGTCACCTAATCCGTTAAATGATGGTAAGATAAATGTCAAAGTTAAATATAAGTCAATAAAACGAAAGGATGCAGCAGGTCTGGTGATCAGTCACAGACGGCCTTGGGACCCCAGCAATTTCTATCCTGCCAAAACATAGTAGGATAATTGAGCCTGGTGAATACAAAGTATCATCACTTTACCTCACCTCTAACTTTACAATTGGAGATGTGCTATTTGCCCATTAGTCAGCGATGTCAACATCCCAACCAGAGCAAGTATTGTGGTGACGTATGAGGGATATAGTGAAAAGTGTTTACTAGAGCTGTTTGTGACAGTGATTGATGTCACTCTCCATGGATACTGACTGTATCATTGGATGGTTTCCCTCTTCTATTAGTAAGGGGCTTCATTCAAACTGTTATGCCACGGTATCAGCGACAGCATCATCCTCAAGACGACTGGGACCAGCAGCTACAGGGAGAGGGAGAGGAAGGAAATCTTAGAACAATAGACTGGAATGTTCCAACAATGGCTCAGAATCTGATAACATTAGACTGGAATGTTACAACTATAGACAGGAGTTTATCTGATGGTTTTTATTATCTTTCTTGGGATTGGCCATGGTTAGAGTTGTGGATAAGAGCCATATTGATGATTATTCAAGCAGATTACTATCCCATCTCGCTATTATTGGTGTTCCTGGTAAGCCTATCTCTGTCAATTCGATAAACGATTATGAAGGTTATTGCTATTTTTGTTATTTATATTTAACAAATACATAATTTGCTATCTTCAGTTTCAGTCACAAACTCCACTTCATTTCCATCAATTTCAGATTCTTCACTCATAGACATCTAAGAAGGAACAAGACTGTTACGAACCTTGAGTCTTCCGTTTACCCTGAATTGTTTTATGTCTCTATATTCTCTCTGCCATCAAACCTGCCTACACCCACCTCGATAATATCCCCCATCTTCATCTCTGTCTCGATGCTGTTGCTGAATTAGCCAGCATCTGCTCCCTTGTAAACTTCTGATTTTATGGCTCCACTTCTTTTCTGACCACTATTCCAGTTACAAATATTTTGACCACAAATTTGTTATTGGCACACCACCTATTTCATAATAAGGACCTCATATCAGAGTAATAATGTCACTGGCCGTGTAATTCAAATACACAAGTTATGACTTTAAATGCATTGTTTCAGATCCTTCCATCGCCGATGACAGAAGTTAAATTCGAATGGAAACAATTGGAATGAAGTCTCATTTTACAAACGACAACCATAACCCATTAGGATTTCTTTTATTATTTCACTGATAGTCTTTGGTAAAGAAACCAAGTGTGACAAAAAAAGATTGGCTCCATATTGTCTTGACAAATGGTCTCACAGTCAACGGCAACTGGTGACGGACAACGAATGCTGTCCTTACCAGTGATGCTGACATCCTGTGAAACAACAGCATTGAAGGTGAAATAAACCAAGTAACTGTGGGTGATGGAGATCTGAAATAAAATTATCCAGCGTCTGAAAGTGTTGGAGAATCTCATCAAGTATGGCAACCGCTGCCAAGAGAAAAACAGATAAAGATTCGAACCTCGTGACCCGATATCATAACTAAAAGCAACTGGGAAGTAATATCATTTATATCAGGGGTGGTCGGATGAGTGAGGGGGAGGTTAGTTTAGTGGATGTAGAAATGCCCAGCGAGAAAGAGAGAGAAAAATGAAAAGCAAACTAGAGACTGCTGATAATGAACCAGAAGGAAAATAAAATGGGAGCTTATTCTCAAATTTCCCCTTTTCCCATATTCCTGGATATCATGTCAATTTAGATGTGTCTCTGTTTACATTGAGTGATACTCCATCTGTCTTTCTCCTCTGAGTGTAATGATCGACTCTGCAGGCAATGCTGGTGCTGCCCTTATAGTTGCTCAGATACAAAGAAACGGAATATTACATTGTCAAATGACTTTTTTGAAGAAGGGAACTGTAACTGTAGGAATGTGCAGAGATTTAACTGTTTTCTTTTCTGCTCAGAACAGAAACATTTTCAACACTGAATGGGTGCACCGTGTGTGTGGGGATTTGACTTCTCCTGTCATTACAGAATAAAGGGAGGTTCTGTGGACGCTTTGCTCGGGTTTGCGTTATCAGCTGCCACGTCTATTCAGAGAGACCCAATGGTATGATGACCCCACTCTGAACGAGATATGAGCACTGCATTTACAGAGATTTCTGGGTTCATGTTAAACAAATGGGGTCGAAATACACAGAAGGGAAGCTCAGTACACAGGGAGGGACAGGAAACTGCAAAAACCTCCCAGGGATTTCCAGGAACATTTGTCTAAGCTGGGCCAATTCCAAGTGTAAAATGTGAAACCAGCTTCTGTCAAAAATGAGGTGGTCACTGAGCTGTTTCCCCTCATTCAATATAGTCTGTAAACTCACAGCAGGGACAGGACTGTGCTGACACTCACCTTGAAGTGAACTGGATTGATTCTGGAGCTTTCCACGAAAGAGTGGGTGACATATACATCAGCTTGAAGTGTATTGGATTGATTCTGGAACTTTCCAGGCACGAGTGAGTGACATATCTGGAGTACAGTCTTCCGATATAACACTAACTGATGGAAGCTATCTGCCTGCTGAGAGGAATATATTGGTTCTGTCTCCACGGAGGAACGGGTAGAAACTAATTAGGGAACAGGGGTCCTGGTGAAAATTAGGGGATGCACGAAATTAGAATTAATGAAGAGCATGATTTTGAAAATCTATTCAAATTGAAGCTTGGTATGTTGCTGGATCTGATGAGCTACATCCCAGAGGATTGACGAGGTGGCAACAGAGCAAGTGAAAGAATTCCTGATTATTCTTCAAAGCTGGTTAGATTCTGGAGGGATCCTGTAGACTGGAAAGTGGCTATTGTTCTCCTAAATATTTAAAACAGGACGGAGAGTGCAAACAGAAAACGAAATAGCTTGATGTCAGCTGTGAGAGAAATAAAAACATTGTAACCTTTTATGAGGAATGTGACAACTAGATACTTGGAAAATAACGATATATTTACATTCGGACTAGATTCAGGAAAGGGAAATGATCTTTGATTAACTTGCTGTATTTGTGGAGATTGTTCGTTGTGACATCGACAGTTGACAACTAGCGGGTGTGGAGTTTTTGAATTTTCAGAAAAATGTTTGATACGGTTGAATACTGGTGAGTGGGGAATGTTAGAGTCCATGGGTAGGTAGGAGTGGAACACACAGAATGGATCAAAAATTGGATAATTGGCAAAATGAATAGAGTAATATTTTTCTTCAGATGGAAGGCTTGTGGAGTATCAGAAAGATCAGTGCTTGGGGAATAGCTATTCAGAAGATATAACATGATTCCGATGGGAACAACAAATGTAATGAATCTCATTTAAGTTTATTAAATGTTGAGAGATTGAGAAGTTCTGTTATTGAAAATGACTTGGATGTCCTTGGTTATAAGTCACTAACAGAATCCTGATGGGACAGAAGTAATAATAATGGAAAATGATAGCTGGTCGTTCATGCAAAATACTTGAAGTACCACAGTAAATATACCTTACTTAATGGAAATATTTTGTTGAAAGAGTATTTGGAGTATTGGGTACAGACTGAGTCTGCTTTATAAATAATTATCACCACGTCACCAAGACAGTGCAAAGGATTTTCACCATTTTGAACCCTGGCATGATGGTACTATCAGGAGAGAGTGCACTAAGTATGTGTTTAACCTGTAGCACTGTGAGAGAATATGAAGGTGGAACGTGATGATTATGGATGGACACTCATTATATCCCAAACAGCCATTGATAAGGTGAGAAATTCCATACTTTCCATGGGATGCTAGATTCCTAATAGTTTAAGTGCCTGTACAGAGACTTTATTTCAATTAACAGAGAGGTACAGGCTCTGAATGAACTCTGAACACTGTAATACAGCTACTGTGTGACCCTCCACTCAACTTTCCATTTTTAACAATCCTGTCAACAGCCACAATACCTTCATTCTGAAACAGTTAGATATTCTCCAACAGCTTCTGCTTTTCAGATAGGATGTAGGTCTGCTCTCTCAACGATGGAAGATGCCTTTTAAACTGGTTTAAAACGTCGTTTCAGTCCCACTGCCAGGAAACCATGCTAGCATAACGCGAATATACTACTAGTAATAAAGCCACGAGGAATACCATGGAACAGACTATCTGTGCAGCCCCTGCTCCATTTGTTTGTTATGTTGGAGCATCTCTGACACCTTCCTTTTCCTGTGTTAGTGACGTGAGAAGCTGAATGACCTCTTCTTGTTCCTTTGTAACTGAATCCAGGTGTGAAATGGTCTCTTTCTGACCCCTGTAAGTGATGTGTGGGCATGAGCAGAAACCTTGTCTTCCTGTGTAACGGCAGGGGGGACTGAATAGGCTGTCCCTCTTCTGGTCCAGTGGTTTTGATGGGCTGAATACCTTTCCCATATTCCTGTGAAGCCAGATTGAGGTATTGAGTGAACTGCTCCGTTAACTGTGGAAATGTGCAGCGCTGTTTCATGAATGTTGCCGACAGTTTAACAGCACAGGCTTGAACGTTGTCTCAGTCTTGTTGCACATGGACACAAACTGCATCAGGAGGTCAGGGATGACAACGCTTTCTGAATATTGTGCAACATACAGTAAATATCCACACTTCTGATTGATGTGGACTCAATGGGATGAATGGCCTGCTTCTACACATCAGGGATTCCTTGCTGACAAACTCGGTTTGCCTGGGCTGAGGTAGCTACCCTGAGGATTTCCTGCAGAGATGTTCCACGGCTGAGATGATAAACATGTTCCATTGTGTTGTGAATGACTCCAAACACTGGAGAGTTTGTAATCGATTCTGATGAAGTGCAATTTTACTCAGGCACCTTGATGTCAACTTCAATTAAATACTGCCTTTATATCAGGGCCAGTCGCTCTTTGGTAGGCCTTTGTATTCCATTGCTTATAATGATAGATCATGATGGAGGAAGAGGCAATGATTTCTTCAAACAGAGGGTAGTGAATACCAGGAATTCTCTCTTCCAGAGAGTCAGGGGAGTTATTGCAGTAAGTGGCATTCAGCTGTTCCAGTCTAGCAGGTTGGAGGGTCTGAATTGAGCATCATAACAGGAGCAGGGTTAGATCGTTAGACACTATGAACCTTCTCCATTAGGCACTAAGAATGTGGCTGATCAGGTTATGGTCTCAGCCCCACTTTCCTGTCTGTATCCCATTATCTGTGACTCACTTCACTGTCAAATATTTAATTAACTCAACTTTGGATAAATGTGAACAAAGAGGCACTGCATACCTCTGGAGAATAGACTGCCACTCAGATGGTCCTTTTAGAATTTTTCCTCATCTCCCTTACAGTGTCATGCAGCACGGAGACCTGTCCACATAATTCAGAGAGCCTACTCTGATCTAGTCCCATTTGCCAGCATTAGGCCCATATTCATCTAAATCCTTCCTATTAATATGCATATCCAGATGCCTATTAAATGTTGTAAATGCACCAGCCTCCATCAAGTTCTCTGAGAGATCATTCCATACACACACGACAGTCTCCATGAAAATATTGTCCCTATAATATCTTTCTCCTCTCATCTTTAGCTTTTGTCCGATATTTCTGAACTCCCCTATCCTGGAAAAAATCCTTGACTATTCAGATTATCGATTTTCTTCATGATTTTATAAACCTCTGAAATGTCACGTCTCAGCTTCCGCTGCTCCAGAGTAAACAAGCCCCAGTCTGTCCAGACTCTCCCTGTAGCTCATTACTCCATGTCCAGCAATATCCTTGTAAATCTTTTCTGCACCCTCTCAGGTTTAACAGCATCCTACCTGTAGCAGAGCAAACCGACAAACTAAATCTGGCCTCACCAACATCCTGCCCAGTTGCAACATGATCTCCCAACTCGCATACTCAATGAACTGATCAATAAAGGCAAGCATACCAAACCCCTTCTTCACCACCCTGTCGACCTGTGACTCCACTTTCAAGGATCTATGAGGATTTTTGTTCAACAGTACTCCCCACGACCTCACCACTAATTATGTATGCTCTGCCCTATTTTACCTTACCAGAATGCAACACTTCACATTTACCTAAATTTAACTTCATCTGTCACTCCTTGGTCCATTGGCCCATCTGATGGAGCTCCCATTGTACTCTGACGTAAACCTTGCTGGCCACTGCATCTACAATTTTAATGTCATCTGTATACATAATAAAAAAGCGAGTATTCACATTCAAATCATTTATATAAATAATGAAAAGCACTGGATTCAGCTCTGCTCCTCGTGACACATCACTGGTCATATGCCTCCAGTCTCAAAAGCAGTCCTCTACCACCCTCTGTCTCCTAGCTTCACACTAATTTTGTAGTCACTTGGCTATCTTATCATGGATCAATTTATGACCTAACCTTACTAACTTGTCTGCCATGCAGAATCCTGCCTAATGCCTTGCTGAAGTCTATTTGGATAGCGTCTACCACATTGCCATCACCAATCTTCTTTGTCACCTCTTCACAAAATGCAATCAACTTTGTTAGAAATGATTTCCCATGCACAAAGCCATGTTGACAATCCTTCATCAGGTGTTACATTTGCAAATAGATGTTAATCCTGACCCTCTCAATGCCCTCGAACAGCATGGCCACCAATGACGGCAGGCTCACTGATCGATAGTTCAGGATATTATTCCCCTTCCTCATCCCAAACTTCCGCTGCTCACTGCAAATGTTAATTTAACCGGGTTGGTGATATGACCAACAATATAGATCTCAGAGTGTGTGAGGGTTAGGAACAAGTCAGCGCAGGATTCTTTAATCTGCTAAAATTAACAAGCTTATGACCGAAACAAAGTTACTCAAACTACGATGGAAAAGATGAATGTCAAACGGTTTAAATATTGCAAATCTGTACGTCGATGTTTCCCTCTCTAAAAATACTGACACATGCACACAAACTGAAAAATATAATCTCTGCAGAACGTTATCTTGAAAGAACTGTGCCCAAATATTTATTGAACTCACGATGAAAGGAAACATGAGTGATTGTTCCAAATATCATTCAGTTTATATAGCTATTCTGCTCTTACAAAATACTGGCAATGAGATTACTTCCTGGATCAGGTGGATTTAGCTGACTTCCCTTTACTTCAGGTATTGGGGCGATTCCAGTGAATCCTCGGCAGGAATCCTCCATGAGTGGCAAAGATGACTGAGGAGGTTTGAGCTCACACACATTGCTGGGAAGAGGAACAGAGAGAGAGAGGGGGAGCAACAGGCTGCTCCTTCTCAGGAATGTTCCATATTCTCCCTCTCTGAGCTGAATCACACAATGACGTTATCCGACCCCAACCTGAACGAAATGAGGTATATTTGAACAGTGACTGAACTGTACGACTCTGTCACATTCCCTGTTCCACGTAGGTACATCACTGCTGCTGTTGAACACGTAAATATTTCTTTCGGAACAAATAGCGCCACTAGATTTGACGATGTGTTTATATGTTCCTGTATACTTTTATAATACAACGCGTAATACCTTCACAATAACTGCTTTTCAATGAATGCAACATATTCTTAAATGAGCTCCCCAGTTTATTCTCACATAAAAAGATAAAATATCCATGAGGTATTCACCAGCTCAAAATCTTATATGGTCAATAAGATCATTTCTCATTGTCAGGCCTAAACTTCGAATCGTTCATAACATAATGCCTTCATTGCAAGAACGAGTAAAGAGAAACATCTTTGAAACATTTCAAAAGCAATTTGTTTTTCAATTCAGTGGAAGTACAACCACACATCTCAACATCGGCCTGTACAGATGCAGTAAAACATCCTTAAGATCAGATACAATATTCTTTATCAAGACAAAAGTATTACTTCATTTATTTACCACATCACGTGCTGCATCTACAGACTATCGTGTTGTGATTTATCGACCAACACGCAAATCCCTTTGTACTACCGAGTTCTGCATTCTGCCTCCAGTTATATTACTTAGTGTTATTTCATGCTTCGTCCAAAACACAAACTTCCCATCACCCACATTGTACATTTATTTTTTGCTGAAGATTTGTTCACGACCCTCCCCTGTCTCTATCCCATTGGAGACACTGTGTCTCCACTTGACATCTTATTAAATGACTGTCCTTGTGTGAAGGCAAACTGAGCGCCAATCTATTCAGCCCCATCTTCCAAATCATTATTCTGGATTGTAAACCGGTGATAAACTCACACTGATCCCGGATGAATTCCACTCGTGACAGCTTTCCAATCTAAAAATAAGTAATCATCACTATTCTGTATTTCCTGGTAGCTGACCAGGATTCCCTGTTCCTGTGCATGGCCTCCTGCTATGCTGTGTAGATGGTTGTCGATTTCTGATCTCAGTGATCCTCCTTCCAGCCATGTGTTTTCAGATAATCAGCTGGAGTTCGTACTGTAAATGTTCCTGATCACTGAGAGTTTAGAAGATGAACACAGAATATGGACGAACATTTGGGGGGAGCGCTATCCGTTCAAACATGTTGTCTTTCTGATGCAGCAATAGAATCATTCTAGAATATCTTTCATGTGCTCAATTTTGATCTTTCGACCCTGAGCAGGGGGGAAATTTCCTATAGACTGATTAATATGTGTCCCCTTAACAACACAACCAATAATCCTCATCATTAATTTCATTGTTGGTTGTTGCTGCTGTATTGAATAATTGCCGCAGTCACTACATCTTAAAATAAACCATTCTCTTTGAGAGGTGACCTTATAGATGTTAATTAAATCATGAGGGGCATTGATAGAGCAAATAGGCAAGGTCTGTTCCTTTAGGTAAGGGAATCCAGAACTACAGGGCATAGTTTTAAGGCGAGGGGCAAGATATATAAGGGATCTGAGGGGCAGCTTGTTCACATAGTGTATGCTGTGTGTGTGGAATGAGCTGCCACTGGAAGTGTTTGAGGCTGGTATAATTACAACATTTAAAAGTCAACCAGATGGGTTTATGGAAAGGAATGATTCAGAGGGATATGGGCGACATAATGGCATATGAAGACATCTGGTTGGCACGGATGAGTTGGACCGAAGTGTCTGTTTCCCTGATGTATATCTCTATTGCATTGTGATTGAATCCTTCATTCTATTCCCGGGTATCACCTTAGATGGGCGGAATGGGGTTCCTCCTACCTCATTGCAGTGATACTGTCTGGCTGAATGGGGTCTTCCTCTCCCTCTGTAACAGCCTCAACGGGTGCAGTGAGAGAACAACATTGGATAGGAACTTCAGACACCTGGTCAGTTTATACAGATCATGGCTCGTCTGTTTGCGGCTGAAAACCTCTTTGCTGTCTATTCCCAATAAATACTGACTCCCCTGTCCAACAAAGGTCATTCAAGATGAGCCTTGAATATCATCAATGACCCCCCACTACGTTTCGTCATTTACATAAGAAGTATAGTTAGTAAGTTTGCAGATGACATCAAAATTGGAGATGTAGTGGACAATGAAGAAGGTTACCCGAGATAACAATGAGATCTTGATCAGTTGGGCCAATGGTCTAAGAAGTAACAGATGGAGTTTCAGTTAGATAAATGCGAGGTGCTGCATTTTTGGAAAGCAAATCTTGGCAGGACTTATACACTTAATGGGAAGGTCCTCGGGAGTGTTGCTGAACAAATAGACCTTGGAGTGCAGGTTCATAGCTCCTTGAAATTGGAGCAGCAGGTAGATAGGATAGTGAAGAAGGCGTTTGGTGTGCTTTGCCTTATTGGTCAGAGTATTGAGTACAGGGAAAGGAGTTAATATTGCAGCTGTACAGGACAATGGTTAGGCCACTGTTGGAATATTGCGTGCAATCCTGTCTCCTTCCTATCGAAAAGGATGTTTTGAAACTTGAAAGGGTTCAGAAAAGATTTACAAGGGTGTTGCCATGGTTGGAGGATTAGAGCTATAGGGAGAGGTTAAATACGCTGGGGCTGTTTTCCCTGGAGCATCGGAGGCTGAGGGGCGATGTTACGAAGTTTTATAACATCATGAGGGTAATGGATAGGATAAATAGACAATGTTTTTTCCCTAGGTGGAGGAGTCCAGTACAGGGAGGCATTGGTATCGGGTGAAGGAGAAAGATATAAAAGAGAACTAAACGGCAACTTTTTCCACGCAGAGGGTGGTACGTGCATGGAACAAGCTGCCAGAGGAAGTGATGGAGGCTTGTACAATTGCAACATTTAAAAGGCACCTGAATGCCTATATGAATAGTCGGGTGTTGCATGGATATAAGCCAAGTGCTGGCATGTGGGACCACACTGGTTTGGGATATCTGCATAGGTGAAGTGGAACGAAGGATCTGTTTCCGTGCTGTACATCTCTACGACACTATGGCCCAGTCTTCACTGTTCCCTGGGGTTGAGAATACCACAGACAGCACTACCCTAAGGAGATAGGAACATCGTTATCTCAATGTTAAATGGTTGAACCTCTAAATTTAAAAGTGTCTGAACCTCACAGCAAGTCAACTTCTCGTTTTTTAAACGAAGGCACAGCCAATAGGAAATACATAGACCATTCAGTCCCTTTAACTTATCCCACATTCCCACTTCCTCTGTTCGGTAAAGTATTCATCAAATTCAGCCTCCACTGCACTTTTGTGTCGACATTTCAGATCGCGTTAGCCACAGAGCAAATGACATTGTTGCAAAACTATAGTATTGGGTCCATCGAGTCTGATCTGCTGTCCCACCAAGGCTGACATCTGTCTCAAAACATTCTCCCACAAGTTCACTGTAAGCCTTGATCCCCTTATCAATCAGAATATATGTATATCTATCTTAAAGACAAAGCTGTGTCTGTGTCTCTGTATGTCTTTGTGTGTGTGTGTTTCAGGTTATTGGCAGGAGGCAGAGGGTGTGGAGGAGGCTTGTCTTTGGGACTGGAGGCCTGTGACCAGTGGAGTTCCACAGGGATTGGTGTAGGATCCACTTTGGTTGTCACTTATATCAATGATTTAGATGAGAATTCTAGAAGGCATGGTGATCAAGTTTACGGATGATACCAAGATTAGTAATACAATGGAAGGTGAAGAAGGTTTCATAAGATTATAAAGAGAGGTTAACAAATTGGATCGATGATTCATCGAGTTGTACAGCACAGAAACCAGATGTCCTAAATTAACTTATTTGAATTTTCCACCATTTGTTCCATATCCCCCTAAACATTTCCAATTCATGTCCCCATCCAATTCCCTTTTAAATGTTGTAATTGTAACAGCCCTCCACCACTTCGTCTGGCAGCCCATTGCATACACGCACCACCCTCTGTGTGAAAATGGTCACTTTTAGGTCCCTTTTAAATCTTAATTCTACGTCCACGAGTTTTGGACTTCCCTGCACTGGGGTAAAGACCCTGACTATTCACCCTATCCATGGTCTTCATGATTTCTGTCGGTGTTCTCTGTCAACCTTGGGCCTAAGTTCTGAAATTCAATACAGACATCTCTTCCTTCTCCAACACATCACAATCCGAAAGTTGTTTTAATCAACTTGTTCAGCCACATAATGAAACACCTCTGTGGGATTTGAATCTAGACTTTTGAGCTCAGAGGTAGGGACACGACCACCACTTGGCAATAGTCCCTAAAGCTGCAACATTACTTCCCTCTGTGTTTATTCATCAGTCTGTTTTGAAATACTGTGACATACCTCTGTGACAGACAGGAGTTGAATCCAGAACTTCTGGTGCAGAGTGAGAGACACTACCACGCAAGTTCAGGTATTGGAATATAACGCAGAGCTCCGGCTCAGAGGCATGGGCGTTACCCACTGCACAAGACTTAAACCATTCCCAGATTTTGGGTCACATATTAACTGTCAGCTTTCAGCTCAGTGTGAATTCATTAAAATTTGTTTCACTTTTACTGAATTACACAGTTAAAAGAATTACATTGTTCAACAGATGAAAGATACTTACCACAAATGTAGGATGTTGAGTTTATGTGCTCTGCCTTCGAGACAAACTATGAAGATCATTAATTGTTTGCCTATGATTTCCATCTTAAGTGGCTATTATCTGATATCTACAATATGAGGGAAAGACATCCTGCAGACACAGTCTGCACTATAAAGGATCTGGTCAGATACTTATCACGAAACACCAGAGACAGAAAAACGCATACTTTTTGGATCAAAAGCACTAATCACTCTTTCCCGCCTTAACGTGTGACTGCCCTCTTCTTAAAACCACGAAATGACTTAAGGCAACGGACTACTTTCCAGCCTTTCTTCCCAAGTGCTATCACTCACTGGGCGGAGGAGTGGCAGATGGAGTTTAACTTCGATAAATACAAGGTATCACCATTTGATAAAACAAACAAGGAGAGGACATACACAATTAAATGTCGGACCATTGCTTTTGTTGTAGAACAGAGGAGTTTCTGCTATATTTTTTTGATGTTTGCATCATGTGTAGGCATGGTGGTTATGACGGCATTTGGGTTGCTGGCCTTCATTGCTCACACTTTTGAGTACAGGAGTTGGAACATTATCTTCTGGTTGTGCTGGACATTTGTGAGGTCTCTCCTGGAGTACTGTGTGCAGTCAGGTCACCCAATCACATTGGGGATATTATTGAACTGGAGACGATTCAGAAAATATTTGCCAGGTTGATGCTGGGAATGTTGTGTTTAAGTAATAAGGACAGGCTGGATGGACTGGGACCTTCCCCACTGCAGCGGAGAAGGTTGAGACCTTCTAAACAATATGAAGATTTATAAAACAATGAGGGGTAGAGATAATGTTAAATGGCAGGTGTCTGTTCCTTAGGGTAGTGGATTTCAAGACTGAGAATAATTTTAAGGTGACAGGAGCAAGTTTTACAGAAAGCATAGTGTCATAGAGCTGTCCAGCCATGGATCAGACCCTTCTAACCAACTCGTCCCTACTGACCAGATGTCCTACATTAATGTAGTTCTATTTGCCAACATTTAGGTCATATACCCCTCAACAAATCCTATTCATGTGCCCATCCAGATGACTTTTAAATGTTGTAATTGTCCCTGTCTCCACAACTTCATCTGGCAGCTCGTTACATATAAAGCACCCTCTCTTTGAAAACTTTGCCCCTTACATCTTTATAAGCCTTTCCTGTCTGACTTTCAACCTATGTCCTCTAGCTTTGGAGATTGCGACCCTGGGGAAAAGACCTTGGCTATTGACACTATCCATTCCACTTATGATTTTATAAACCTCTAAGATCATCTCTCAACCGCTGATGCTACAGACAAAATTGCCCCGGCATATTCAGCATCTCCATAAATCTAACAACGTCCCACCCTGGCAATATCTTTGTAAATATTTTCTGAATTCTTTCAGGTTTTACAAATCCTTCCTTCAAGAGCGACACCGTAATTGCATTCAATAGTGGCCTAACCAATGTCCTGTACAGCCGCAATATGACCTTCTAACTCCTACATTCAATGCACTGACCAACAACGACAAGCATACGAAACGCCTTCTTCACTATCCTGTATACCTGCGACTGCACTTTCAAAGCACTATGAACCTGCTCTCCAAGGTCTCTTGGTTTAGCAACACTCCCCAGGGACTTAACATTAAATGTATAAGCCAAGCCTTGACTTTCCTTTCCAAAATGCAGACTTCACATTTATCTAAATTGAACTCCATCTGCCACTCCTCAGCCCATTCGTCTATTTGATCAAGATCCAGTTATACTCTGATGTAATCAGTTTCTCTGTCCACTGCACCTTCAATTTTGATGTCAAATCTGAATTTATTAACGATACCTCCTGTTTCACTTTCAAAACACTAATGTAAATGATGAACAACAGTGGACCCAGCATCAGTCTTTGTGGCACACCACTGGTCACGGGCCTCCAGTCTGAAAAACAAACCTCCACCACCACTATCTGTGTTCTATCTTTGAGCTAGTTCTGTATCCAAATGGCTAGATCTCCTTGTGTTCCATGAGATCTCACCTTGCTAACCAGTCTCCCAAGGGGAACCTTACTGAATTCCAAATGGATCACGTCCACTGCTCTGCCCTCATCAATCCTAATTGTTACTTCTTCAAGAAAAAAATAATCAACTTCGTGAGACATGATCTCCCATGCATAAAGCCATGTTGACTTTCCATTATCAGTCCTTGCCTTTCCAAATACTTGGAAATCCTGTCGTTAGGATTCTCTCCAACAAGTTGCCAACACCGATGTCAGGCTCACTGGTCTATTGTTCCCTGACTTTTCGTTGCCAGTTTGTATAATAATGGCAACACGTTGGTCATGTCACATCTTCCAGCATCTCATCTGTGGCTATTGATGATAAGAACATCTCATCGAGATTTCCAGCAATCACATCTCGAGCATCCCACAGTGTACTTGTGTTCAGGATCTATGATGTGCATTTTTATGACACATCATTTTGTTCATTTATGGCAATAACGTCCTCAGAAGTGATAGATGTGGCTAAAGTTGCAACGTTTAAAAGACATTTTATGAAGTACAAGAACAAGAGGTTTACAAAACTATGGTCCAAGCGCAGGAATGTGGGACTAGTTTAGTTTAAGATTATCGTTAGCATTGGGTGCATGGGCCAATAGGTCTTTTTCAAACCCCCTGTATAACTCTATGGATCCCTGTGTGTTTGCATGTCCAAGTATGCATACACATATTTCTGTCGATTTGTGTGTGTCTATATGTGTATCTGTGTGTATCTACCTCTCTGTGTGTTCTGCATTAGTGTGTGTATGCATGTTTGCATCTTTAACTCTACATCTGTGTGCAATGGGAACTGGTTTGTTTTGAGGTGAATCATTCAAAGGGGTTCCATGCCTCCATTCCTCCCCCTCCCTCTCCCTCTGTCTCTCCCTCTTTTGCTGAAAGAGATAGAATGCCATGCTCTGCCGGTGTGTTTTAGGACTTTTCAATCCTTTCTTACATGTAAGATTACTTGTAATGGTCACAAAACATTGCATTTTACAGGATGTGTGTGTGTGTCAATGTGTGTGTGTGTCAATGTGTCTGTGCCTATATGTTTATATGTATGTGTGTGGAGCTGTGTGCATGTATGTGCGTCTGTGTGTGAGCATGTCTTTGTGTGTCATTGTTCTGTGTGTGTCCATGCCTGTGTGTCTGTGTACATCTGCGTGAGTGCAAGCGTGTGCATGTGTGTGCGGAATGTGGGTGTCTGTGTATGGGGAGATTGTGGGTATCTGTCTGTTTGTGTGTGTGTGAGTCTGTGTGTGCCTGTGTGTTGGTTTGTATGTGTGTATCTTCTGTGTGGTGTATGTCAGTGCGTATGTGCCTTTATCTGTGTGCCTGTGTGTGTATGTCTGTCTGTGTGTGCATCTGTGTGCCTGTATGTATGTGTGCGTGTCTCTGTGTGAGGCTGTGTGTGTCTGTGTCTGTATGTATATGTGTGTTTGCATGTGTCTGCGTCCGTGTTAATGTGTGTGTCTGTTTGAGTGTGCATATCTGTTTGTGTGTGTGTGCGGTCGCATATATGTGCATATGTGTGGAGTGTGGGTGTCTGTGTTTGTTAGTGTATGTGACTGATTGCGTATGTCTATGTGTATGTATCTGTGTGTGCCTGTGTGTGAGCGTATGTGTGCATGTGTGGGGAATGTGGGTGGCTGTGTGTGGGGGGAATGTGGATGTCTTCGTGGGTGGGAAGTGTGGCTGTTCGTGTGTTTGTGCATTTGTCAGTATATGTGTGTATGGGCCTCTGTCTGTCTGTATGTGCGTGTTTCTGTGTTGAAAGAGTGTGGTGCTAAAAAAAAAGCACAACCGTTCAGGCAGCATCCAAGGAGCAGGATACTCGAAATATTGAGCATAACCCCTTCATTATGAATGAGGGTTATAGGCCAAGGGGACTGAGGGATAAGTGGGAGGAGAGGGGAAGGTAGCTGGGAAGGCAATTGTTAAATGAAGGTGGGGTGAAGTTGATAGGTCAGAGCTGAGGGTTGAGTGGATAGGTGGGAAGCAACATGGACAGGTAACACAGTTCAAGAAGGACGTGCCGAGTTGAACGGTTGGATCTGGGATAAGGTGGGGGGAGGGAAAATGAGGAAACTGGTGAAATATGTGGCTGTGTGCGTTGTGTCTGTGTGTGTGCGTATGGGAGTGTATGTGTGTGTGTTGGCGTGTGTCCGTCTCTGTGTGTCAGTTTGCGTGTCTGTGTGTCTCTCTGCATCAGTGTGTGTGTGTGTGTGTGTGTGTGTGGGTGTGACTGTGTCTGTGAGGGTGTGGGATGGCTGTGAGCACGTGTGTCGTGTTTGTCTGCGTGCAGGTGTCGATGTGTCTGCGTGTGTATCTGTTTCTGTGAGTATGTGTGCACTTGTTTATGCTTCTGTGTCTGACTGCGTGTGTGTTTGCATCTGTATGTGTCTGTTCCTGTGAGTATGTTTGTGTGTATGTGTGTCTGTGTATGTGTCTGTGTGTGTGTGTGTGTGTGTGTGCCTGTTTGTCTGAGTGTGTGTGTGTGTTTCTGTGTCTGTGTGTCTGCGTTTGTGTGTGCCTGTTTCTGTGAGTGTGTGTGTATGTGTATGTGTGTGTGTGGTGTGTATCTGTGTTTATTTTTGTGTGTTGATGGTGCTGTGAGCTGCTTCCCTCCCTCTGTCCCTCCCAAACTGAATCCCTGATGATTTTCACCGTCCACGCCAAGTGGTGTGGGGAGGCCAGCTGGGACTGACAGCAGCATAAAGCTCAGCAGGTCTGCCAGCATCTGCGGACAGTAGTGAAAGGCCACGTCCTCAGAGCTCGTGTCAGGGGGATATTACATCACTTTGAGCACATAGGGACTGCCAGACTCGCTCCACGCTGATACACACAAATAGACACACACTAATACAGAGACATCGAGACACTCAGTAATGTACAGAAGCTAATACAGACATGGATTGTCTGTCCGTATTTCTCTTGATCCACCGTAACCTTGTCAATATTTCACGTACTCTGTCTGGTGTGTGTCAATATTTAAGACTGGCAGTGACGGTGGTCAGGGAGCGTGTTCGTATTGCACTTGCTCACAATAGTGAGTGAGTCAGTATTTCTGTGTGACAGTGGCGTGTGACTGTAGGACAATTTCAATATTTGCAGATACCAAACCTGGAAGAGTTATAAAGTCTATAGAGAACAATGTGAACTCCAACTGGACAGTGGCACATTGGTGTAGTTTTCAGATTTATGGCAGATCAGGATCAATGCAGAGCAGTGTGAGGCAATGCACCTTGGTAGGAATAACTCTGAAAGTCAATATAAAACATTCTGTGCTGAAAATGTGTTGCTGGCAAAGCGCAGCAGGTCAGGCAGCATCCAAGGATCAGGAGAATCGACGTTACGGGCATAAGCCCTACATCAGGAAGAAGGGCTCAAGCCCGAAACGTCGATTCTCCTGCTGCTTGGATACTGCCTGACCTGCTGCGCTTTTCCAGCAATATATTTTCAACTCTGATCTCCAGCATCTGCAGTCCTCACTTTCTCCTCGAAGATAAAACATTCTGTACCATTTTAAAGGGCTATAGGAGCAGATTATATATGAAAATACCTTTATTCAATGCTCTCATTCTTGTAATCTTGCTCTCTAATGAATCAATCCTCCAGTTAATCACACTATCCATCTTTTCCTCCATATTTCCACAACATGTTCTCAGTTAATTAACTGTCTGTTTCTGTCTTTGCTGTGAATCTCTCTGTCCCTCTGTAGCTTTCCCAGGCATTGGTTTTTTGCTCGCTATTGTATCGAGTGCTGGCATAGTGAAGATCAGAAACATTGACACAGTGTATGTCAGGCTGATGTTCACTTCCCGGTGTGTTTCATTTGGTGCTCCATGGACGGGATGGGGTGTGTTGTGTGCGTCAGGCTGTTGTTCATTTCCCGGTGTGGCCCACGTACTGCTCCATGGATGGGGGTGGTCGTGGTGTGTCGTGCTGGTGTTCACTGCCTGGTGTGTCCCATGTGTTGCCCCATGCTGGAAAGGCGGAGTGTGTTTCAAGCCGTTGTTCACATCCTGGTGTGTCCCATGTGGTGTTCCATGTTCACGGATGGGGTTTTGTGTCGGGCTATTCACATCCTGTTGTGTCCCATGTGCTGCTCCATATTGGAAATGTGGGTGTGTGTCGGACTGTTATTCACTTCCCGGTGTATCCCATGTGGTGCTCCATGATGTAAAGGCGGGGTGTGTGTCAGGCTGTTGTTCACTTCCCCGTGTATTCCAAGTGGTGTTCCATGGAAGGGGTTGGGTGGGTGTGTCAGGTCTGTTGTTCACTTCCTGATGTGTCCCATTGCTGCTCCATGTTGGAAATGGAACTGTGTATCGGTCTGTTGTTCACTTCCCGGTGTGTCCCATGTGCTGCTCCATATTGGAAATGGAACTGTGTATCGGTTTGTTGTTCACGTCTCGGTGTGTCCCATTGCTGCTCCATGTTGGAAATGGGTCTGTGTATCGGTCTGTTGTTCACTTCCCGATATGTCCCATGTGGTGTTGCATGTTCACGGGTGGGGGTTTACGTCAGACTATTATTCACTTCCCGGTTTGTCCCATGTGCTGCTCCATGTTTGGAATGGTGGTGTACATCAGTCAGTTATTCATTGCCTGATGTGTCCCACGTGTTGCTCCATGTTGGAAATGGGTGTGTGTGTCGGCCTGTTCACTGCATGGTGTATCCTTTGTAGTGCTCCATGTTGGATAGGGGTTTCAGCAGCTTTGACTCACATATTTGAAAGATGGTCTGTGCCTATTCACTAAACGTCTGACTTCTGTAACTGTCCCTCTGAGTCGATCGTGTTGCCAGTAACACGAGGAAGCCCCTTGAGCAATATTGTAAAGGACCAGGTATCTAACATCTCTGACAATGCTGTCACGTTAAAAAAGTTTTTTTTGCGCCTTTTCTTTCAAGAGAGATCTTAAATGTCGAACTGCCGACTACAAACGACTCAAGAATATAATTTAAGAGGTTCTTAAGTTTTGTTTTTAAATAGTTATAACAACGGCCAGCTACCACAGACCAGAATTTCCACTTTTTCTGAGCTGCAACAGTCACCAAATGCTTAGGGTCAGAGAAGGGACGGACAATTCAGTAAATGATCCTTTGTTGCTATACTCTCTAAAATCTGTCTTGATGCTGTTTCCTCCTGAATTGGAGAACTACATGCAAGACTGAAGGGCCTTGGATGTTTCTTTATGCCAAGGGATGAGGTTATGAGTTGTTAGTTCATTGTAACACTTCATTAGTAGACAGTATTTATCGATTATTCTGTTAAGGTTTCCGGTAGTTAAGTTATTCTAAACTCCTCTTCTTTTTATGAATTCTTATTAGAGAGATTAAATAAATTGCGTTTTGCTTGAAATGAGTGGTCTGACCAGCTGCATCACATATGGCACACTCATTTCACATCTACCTTTACTATAATACAAGGTTGGCGTCCAGGCGACAAATACTAAAGTATTTTAAGCCCATCTCGTCTGGTCCACAGCAAACTGGGCACACTTACCCTGTTCGAAACTGACAATTCCAAATTGGGTTCAGAATTATAATCCCTACAGTGTGGAAACAGGTCATTTGGCCCATCAAGTCCACACCAACCCTTCGAAGAGTAAGCCACCCAGACCCATTCCCCTCCCCATTACTCCATATTTGCCCATGACTATTGCAACTAACCTGCACATTCCTGAAAAGTATGGGCAATTTAGCATGGCCAATTCACCTAATTAGCACATCTTTGGGCTGCAGGAGGAAAACGGAGGACTGGGAGAATGTGCTCAGGGAGGTTGTCGGGCTCAAAGGCTGCATCTGGGTATTTAAGAGGGTCTTTTGCTCCAGGTGTTTAATTCGATTGGTTTGAACAGTGCTTTGTGTAGTAATTTTCTTTCTCTCTGGAAGAGTCGTCTGGGTATGGAAGAAGTGAAGTTCGAGATTTTACAAAAGGTGAGCAAGGTAAAACTGTTAGAATTGGCAGACAAACTGGAGTTAGGTTTGTGTTTGTCTGTGAGAAAAGGAGAGATAATTACAGCTATAGCTTGGCATTAAAATTTTGGTGGAGACATCATCAGAATCATTGGAAATGGCTGGAATTCATTTGCAAACGAGGCAGCTGGAACACAAAATAGAATTGAGACAGTTTGGAATATGATTAAAAGTAGAATTAAAAGAAAAGGAGAGGGAGAAGAAAGGCAGAAAAAGAACGAAAAAATGCAGAAAGAGAGAGAGATTCAACTTTAAAAGTAAACAATTTGAGAGGAAAGTCGACTTAGCAGGGTAGAGATAAAGGGAGACGGTAGGTTGAATGAGGAGTATGTAGGGGTCATACATTTAAGCTGATTGGCGGAAAGTATAGTGTGGATTTCAGAGGCGGGTTCTTTACGTAGAGAATTGTAGGAACATGGAATGCGTTGCCAGTAGCAGTTGTGGAAGCGAGGTCATTGGGGATATTTAAGAGACTGCTGGACATGCATATGGTCACAGAAATTTGATGGTGTGTATATTAGTTTTACCTTACATGAGGATCAATGGTCGGCACAAAATCGTGGGCTGAAGGGCCTTTTCTGTGCTGTACTGTTCTATGTTCTATGATAGTGAGCAACTCTATGGTAGCCAAAGGCCTGATGGGGATCTGCTTAAATATGTACAGTCATTGTCTACATTTGCTGAGAAGGATGGGGAAGCCATTTTAATTTCATTTGAGAAAGTCGTTAAATGAATGCGGTGGCCAGTGACGATGTGGATTTAGTTGATCCAAACAAAGCTGGTAGGTGTAAGGGGTGAGGTATTTGCATCCCTATCGGAGAAGGGACCTGGAGAGTATGGGGAGGTGAAGCAAGCCATCTGTACTGCATTCAAGCATCCGACAGACAGCGTTTTAGGAATCTAAAAATAGGGTCCCTGGTTAAACGTACATTGAGTTTGAAAGGATCTAACAAAGTAATTTTGAAAGATGGGGAAGGGTATTAAAAGCAGAGCAAACCTATGGAACTCGTAGAGAGATCCTTAGTTTGGAGGAGTTCAGAAATTCACTTCCTGTAGTTGTGAGAACTCGTGTGTGAGAGCAGAGTGTTAAAGTCGCAAGATTAGAAGCAGAAATGTCTTATGATGATCAGTTGGTCCATAAATCAAAGTTTGGTTTCTGTGAGGGATTGAGAAGAATGTGCGAGATCTTCTTAAAACATATACCTGTGAGAGTAAGGTTTACTGACATCGGCCAGGAGTAACCAGTAAAGTGGTTACAACATTAAGATGTACAGAAAGATTTAATTATTTTAAGTTGAGACATGAGGAGACATGTCACTGAGAAGGACAGTGAGAGTGATAAGATTTGCTCCATTATGAAATGTATGGTTGGAGTGTCCGCTGAAACCATCAACAGAAATATTTCACAATGGGAAGGAGGCCTTGAGCTTGGTGTTAGTTTTACAATAATTCAGCATTTAAATTGCAAATAACTTGCCTGAGACAAACTTATATACGATCATCACGCCTCAACGTTTTTGGATAAATTGAGGGAGAGAACTTCTGGTCTGTTCAGCTAGACGTTATTATTGTTGCCATTCAATTTAGATGAATAAAGACGGAGGCGTTCTGTGGCAGGAGTAAACTGACTGAAATAGAATGGAGTTCTGAATGTTTGCATACTTAGTGTCAATGCAATATGTACAGTAGTCTACTGAAACAGTAAGACTAACCGGTTTAAAATGAGGCCATCATTGTATATTAATGTTTCGGGTTTTTTTTCAAAGGGGGAGTTGTGACGATATTTTCACTCCAAAATGGTTATTTTCTCTTGAAGTCTTTTATTTGAAGAGAGGTCTGAAAGGCAGAGGTGAAGAACTGCCTACTGACAACGGCTCAAGTAAATACCTGAGGAAGACTTTCGGTTTTATCAAAATGGTGGGAACAATGGAAGGGCAGTGGCCAGCTCTCCCAGACCAGGACACATCGGTTTGTTTTTAGCTGCAGCATTCAGAAGCTGCTCGGGGTCCCTGAAAGGTTGGACGTTTCGATACATGATCCCCAGCTGCTATTCTCTCTGAAATCTCTCTTGAAGCGGTTTCCTCCTAGATTGGAGAACTGCATGTAAGATTCTGTTTTTGAATTTACCTTTTTGCCAAGGGGGGTGTTTATGGGATGTTACTGTATTAGCACTGTTAATTAGTAGAAGGCACTGTATCCATTGTTTGCACAAGTGTTACAATAGAGAAGCTATCCCAACTAGTTCTTCTCTTTGATTGTGTTTTAACTAGAGCGTTTGAATAGATTATATTTTGCTTAACTTTGAGTGGTTTCACCAGTCGCAACACATCTGGAACGTCCAATTCATGTCTACATTTAAAATAAGGAAGCGTTAGTGTCTGGGCTGCCTTCTTAAAACACGTGTAGCTGAGGGGCTTCTGACTGGACTACCGTTATGGAAAAGTTAGTGGAGGTGTTGGGGGTATTATGCTGGAGGTTTTGCTGTGAGCTGCCGCAGATATTCAGGAAGATCTGAGGATTTATTGACCCAACTTTGGTCAGAGCATTGGAACTGTAACTACAGAATCTTTGTCTGTAACATTAACACCAAACAGAGCAGAGGCTGCAGGGAGGGGAAGCTCTGAAACACGGAATGTGTGTATGTGGGGAAAATAATTTGTCGTATCTGTCTGTGTCTTGGCCTGGACAAGCACACACTCTCACTCTCCCCCTTATAAACACCAATGCACACCCTCCCTATCTGCCCCACGCACAAATTCATACTCCCCCTCTATCACATGCGCACATACATATTCCGTTGTGTCACATGCATGCATAGACACCCTCTTTCTCTACCTTCCACGCTCACTCATACTCTTCCCTCACACTCTCTCTCTCGCATACATACTGTCTCTCTCTCCCCTTCACAAAAGCGCACACACCCTCTCTCCCTTTCACACGCACAAACACACACACGAACACACGTACACACAGAAACACAGACGCATGTGTATGCATATAAATTTGAGGGGTTCATTTACACTTGTTCATATGTATTTGCATATATAATCTATTTTGTTCCAAATACATACAATTTGTAGACAATTGTTCAATGTGGTATTTATCACCTTCTTATTTGCAAATGAACCCAGTCTGACTCCAGGTGAAGACACAGACAGACTCCAAATAAGACCTCACGCCTAGAATGCATTGTCTGATCGGAGGGGTCACCTCCTTTCATCGATAATACCTGAAGGTATCTCCAGGCAGCGACATGAAAGAAAAGCAGAGACTTGCATATTAATCAAGCAAAACCTATCCCTTCATTCTAATTGATTAAAGATTTAAGAGCCATCTTCGATGTGTTCAATTCATGCGCATGAGTTGTACACACTTTGATCTTTTCCTTATAAATCCTGTCTCTAAGTCTTCTTCTCTCCCTAACACCTGGTAAAGAAACAGCTCCCAGAAATCTAGTGTTTTTAATTAAACCTGTTGGACTATAATATGGTCTCGTGTGGATTTTCACCTTGTCCAACTCAGTCCAAAACCAGCATCTTCATATCATGGTTTTTATTAGTTAGCCAATGCTCTCTCCGAGCATTTTTCTCTTTCTAATTCAATGTGCTCTTGTCTTACCTATTCATGTTTTGTGAGGCATGCTTTGCATTTGCTTGTGGAAGTCCCGATATAATACATCTATAGGATCCCCTTTATCCATCTTGCTTGTCATATTATTTAAATGTTAGTCAAATCATTCAAACATGATTTATCCTTACTAATCCTACGTTAACGCTCATGGACCGTGGCTTGACATTGAAAATATCTCGTTATTAATTCCTTCATTACAGATTCTAACAATTTGCCTTCAATCCCAATAATTTGTCCAATACTTTCCATTCCCTAGTGAAGTTGATTATTCTAAGTTCTTCCCTTTCTATAACCCGCACGTTCTCTTTCAATTCTTGTGAAACAAGCAGAAAGCTGTAAAAGATCTGCTCCAATTACTATGTAAGATGAACGTGTGGCTGATTGGATTCATTTAGTTTAATGTTTGATCAGGGATCGTCAGCATGAAGTCATCAGAGGGAAGTCATACCAAACGAATTTTATTGATATGTTTTGATGAGGTCATTTATATTTTTTTTTTATCAACCAAGCCTTTGACAAAGCAGCACGGGGAAAACTGATAAAGAAAGTGCAGTGTCATGGTATCAAGGGTAACTTGGTAAGTGGCACTCAAATTGTCTTAGTGGCAGGAGACAGAGGGTCTTGGGAGAAGGCTGTTTGTGTGTCGGGAGACCAGTGTCCCTTGGTGTACCACAGGGATTCATACTGTGTCCCTGATTATTTGTGGTATTCATATATAATATAAATGGGAATGTGGAGGTGGGTGGGGGAGTGTAATAAGTAAGTGTATGTTTGAAGCAATGATTGGACGGGTAGTCGTCAGTTCAGAGCAAGGTCCTATGTTACAGGAAGATACAGATGGAATGGTCTGATGGGCAGATCGATGACAGATGTTATGCAACCCTGATTAATATGAGGTGATGTACTTTGGGAGAAGGAACCATGCAGGGGAGGACTCAATGCAGAGTGGCAGCACACCGGGAAATGCAGACGGTGCTTCTCTACACAACCCTGAATGTGATTGGAAAGGGTAATAAGTTAGTTAAGAAGTCACATGCAACTGTTGGCATAACTTTTATTCAACGAGACATAGATTGTAAGAGTTATACAGGATCTTGGTTAGGGCAGAATGGAATAAATGTGTGGTTCTGGAATTATAGGAAGGATGTGATTGCACTCTAGGGCTGCAGAGGAGGTTCACCAGGATATTCCCTGGGATGGAGCATATCAGCAATGGAGAGAGGCTGAATAAGCTCGGGTTGTTTACCTTGGAGCCGATAAGGCTGAGGGGGCGCAATTCAGAAGGATAAGATTATGAGGGACATGGATAGGATGGATGGACAGCAGCTGTTCCTTTTTGTCAAAGGACCAAGAACAAGAAGCAGACTTTTAAACTGAAGGGTTTGAGGTTTAAAGAGGATTTGAGGTTTGTTTTTCACCAGAGGGTGTTGGGGTCAGGAATGCACTTCCTGAGAAGGTAGTTGTGATGGGTAATCTCACAACCATTAAACAGTAATTGGATCAACACTTGAATTGTCATAACATTTATGTCTACTGATCACATGTAAGAAGGTAAGACTAATGTAGATCATGATGTTTTATTTTGACGGAACATAGTCTACGCTTCTGTGATTGTTCCACTGTGGAAGAAGTGGCAGTTAGGAAGATAAATGGTGTGTTGACTTTCATTTTAGGAATATTTGTGTACAGGGGTATGGATGTGTTACTGTAGCTGTGCAGGACTTCAGTTTATCATCAGGTTTAGGTACACATGGTTCTGACTCTGGCATGTTCACCCTCACTCGTCACCGAACCATAGATTAGCTTGATGGTCATGGGAAATTAAGGGATTATCCTGGGGGAGAAGTTACAGATTACGATTGAATACAATTCTGCTGCTGCTATTTTGATCTAAAGCACCACATGAATGTCCCTTTTGAGTTGCAATATCTGCAATTCACATCTACTGTCTATTCCACAGTACACACCGAGACCCATCCACCCAACAGCTCTGTACTAAGTGACCTACTCTAGTTTGTCATGTCGGAACACTTCCATTTTCATATTCTCATTCCACTGAGGGTCTCTCCTTGATGTCATGGCCTCCAACTTATTACCCTCCTTAAACACTTTATAATATTCATTTGATTGTTTTCCATTCCCATAATACCATCATCTGCGTTTGATGCGAAAGCCTTATTTAGTTGCAGCGCCAATGAATGTGCGCACCCAGTGCTATTGTCCACTTTCTGGTGTACAGCGCTCCATGTCAAACAGGGCGTTCTAGCAGCTTTGACACACGTCTGTGGAACTTGTTCAAAAACAGAAATTGCTGAAGAATCTAAGCGGGTCTGGCAGCATCTTGTGGAGTGAATGTAAAGTTGATCTTTCAGGTCCAGCTTCGACAAAGCTCGTAGTTTCTCCAGTAATACTTGCATTTTTATTTCCAGTATCCATAGTTATTTACTAATTGAAAATGTGTTCTGTGCCTATTCATTTCTGGAGAAACTCAACAGGTGTGGCTACATCTGCAGAGACAGAGAAACAGAGTTAGCGTTACAAGCCGAATGTGAAAGTACTTTAGAACTGAAAAGGATTGGAAACTGGGTTTTTTAATCCGTTGTCAGAGGTGAGGGGTGGGTGACGGGGAAAAATGAGCATTGCAAAAGATAAACGGGTTTTTATCAGTGGCGACCGAGAAGATGATGTGAAATAGCTTTAAATTAAGATGCGAATCGGGGAAAAGGGTTCTCTCTATCGAGTGCAAGATAAAGAAGACACAACCACATAAGGTCATAGGGAGGCCAGGAGAAAGCATGCATGAAAAATGGAGAATGGCCATAGTGGGATCAGGCTGTGAAGTTATGGAACTGAGTATTAACCTCTACAGGCTGTAACGTACCAAAGTGTAAACTGAAGTGTTATTCGAGCTTGGGTTGTGTTTCATTAAGACATTTCGGCAGCCCAGAACTGAAGTGTTAGCATGAGAGCAAGGTAGGTAATTGAAATGGGATGCGATGAGAAGGTCAGGATTATTTCTCCAGAGTGGGCGTGTTACCCAATGCAGTCTCTGTTTGGTCTCCCCAATGTAAAGGAGACTGCATTGAGAGCAGCAATGGCAGGAGACTGGATTGAAAGAGCAAAAGTGAAATGCTGCTTCACCTGGAAGGTGTGACTGGGGCCTTGGACAGTGAGGAGGGAAGAGGTGAATGGGCAAGTGTGGCAGTTTCTTCAATTGCATAGGAAGGTGCCATGGGGGAATGGGGAAGTGCTCGGGTAATGGAGGGTGTCACAAAGGGGATCGTTCCTGTGAAATGCTGACAGTGGACAGGCGGCAAATATTGTTTGATGGTGCTGTCCTGCTGGAAGGTGGTGGAAATGGCGGAGGGTGATTCTGTGAATGTGGATTCTAGTGCAGCAGGAAGTGTGGACAAAGGAGGAATCTATTATTGTTCTGGGAAGGAGGGAACGGATTGAGGGTGGCACCGCGGGAGATGGGACAATGACAGCTGAAGGCCCTGTCCACCGGAGTTTGGGGATTTCTGTTTTGACGGAAAAGGAGGTCACGTCAGAGGCTGCCCACGGGAATGTGGCATCATCAACCATAAACAACAGAGACAGAGAAAGTGGGAGAATGGAGTTAGCCTCCGCCAATCTTGTGCTCAGCCACATGTGGAAGCCCCACGAATGATTGAAAAGAACCAGATATGTAAATGTAGGATTTCTGCCTCACTTCTGGTCTGAAGGTGGATTTGACAATAGACCCAGAACAAGGTCAGTGAGTATACATGTGCAGACATTCAAACAGATAACCCATAATGCTCAGCAATTTTTTTTTCTATTGAAGTAGGATTCGATAAGAAGGTGAACCACCCATGGTTGACAAAGCTGTCAAGGGTAATATTGATGAGCGTTAGTGGAGGGCCAGGTTTAGGATGTTTATTCTAGGGACCTTGAGCAGATGCTGGCCATGACTTTCAGCTGTGCTTCCTGAATTACCCCCAGAATTCCCTGCCATTGCTGCTCCACCCTTTCCCTGCACGTCTCCACTTCCTGCTGCCAGGTTCTCCCTCTCAAATTACGGAGCACAATCTCTCACATTATGATCCCTACCCACTTCACCTGAAGCCCTTTGATCAAGCCTACCTTCTCTGCAGTAGCATCAAGCTGCGTTTTGTGATGCCACTTTGCCTCTGGTCTCAGTGTGGCTCGGCCTCTCCATTCATGCTGTTTTACATCTCCCACTCACATCTCATTCTGGAAAGTTTCCTTCTTTGAGTAAACCTTATTGAAAACACCTCTCCCCTTTGCACTGAATTCACACTGTCATCCAAATTTCCAAAAGTATACTCAGCCTTCATCTCACTCTGTATAAGAATTCCTTTTCTTACATAGATTTGGCCAGAAATAAGTTTTCACTGTAGAGATCATCATGCTCTTTAGACAAAGGAATTCAAGTACTTGACATCTTATTGGCACTAGTAAGAGTTTCACACTGCCTTAGTATTGTACCATGGACAAAAACAAATCACAATATGAAGTTTGGGCTGAGTGTTGTTTACCTATCATTTTGAATACTGTATCACATTAGTCGTGCTTATTTTAAAATGCTTGTTCTTGAAGCTAGTATCAGATGGAGTGTAGGAGGTTGAGGGGTGACATTCTAGATGTTTATAATATCATGGGAGGCATGGATAGGGTGACTAGCCAAGATCTCTTCGACAGGATAGCAGTATCCAAATATAGAGGACGTAGCTTTAAGGTGAAAGGGAAAAGATTTAAAAGGGACGAAGGAGCAATGTTTTCACACAGAGGGTGGTGTGTGTATGGAATGAGCTGCCAGAGGAAGAGTGGTAGATGCCAGTACAGCTACAACATTCCAAAGACATTTGGACAAACATATGAATGGGAAACGTTCAGAAGCATATGGGCCAAATGCAAGCAGATGGGACGAGTTTAGTTTGGAAAACCTGGTCAGCATGGACACATTGGACCAAAGTTTCTGTTTGTGACTGTATAAATTTAGAAAGCGAGGAAAAAGGAAGAAAAAATATAATATTAGCAAATTGGCAAGAAATATAAAATCAAGCAGGACGAGCTTTTCTGTGTATATAAAGAAAGTTCAAGATGAAAGTATGACCTTTGGAAGAAATGAAGTCAGGAAAGTATATTGAGGACGTTTGGAGGGTGTGCCTCGAGGGAGCAGATCCATCATTTACACCAGAATTTTACATCATTCCTCACAGGAAAAGGCACTGTAAGTATTTCAATGATGTAATCAAAATGGTACTCGGAGGGAAGTTCATGAACTGCCTCTAACAAAAGGAACAAGGTTTTTTAATAAACAAATAAGAGGAAGCATAGGCCAGGTCAGCAGTAATTCATAGTTGGTTTTAAAAGCAGCGATTACAGAATGACCGGTGTGAAATATTCTATAACTCTCTGGATTACAAGAGTGTTCCAGCGAAACTGGAGACCCTCCAATGTGGCGCTTGTCTGAAAGCAGGAACTTTTTAGCCTCACCATTATTGCTGGGGATATGCGAGAGTATGTTAGTAAGGAAGGCATCGCAGGACATTTAGAAAAGCTTCACGCAGAGTCAGCATGGTTTTTTGAAAGGGTGTCTATATTTTGCCTGCAAAATCATGCAAAGCTTTTCTGGAGATCACTGAGAATGGAACAATCGGGCGTGATAAAGGGGGACTGGCAGACACGAGGCTTTCCAGAGATTTTCTACAAGGTATCACAAAATAAAAATTGTTACATAAGACAGAAGCTCATAGTATGACAGATACTATATTAACATGGGATGACGGTTGGTTAACACATAGAAATCAGAGAGTCAGGGTTAATGGATCTCCCTGGTAATATGTATCTTCTGGAGTATCACAAACATCATTCCAATGGCAAGATTTATTTACAATCTATACTGACAGCCTGATGGCAGGAGCTGAGTGCAATATACATCCGAGGTTGAGGATGACACTGAGAACCAAAAGGCAGGCTGTTATTTAATGGAGAGGACTCACACAAAAAAAAAGTGCACAGGGATGGGATTATTCTTGTGTCTGAAACATAACATCAGCATGCTGATGCAGCAAGTAATTACCTTGGTTTGTTCGGTGGGTTCCTGAAATGATCGTGCTGAATTATTGAGTACATCTAAAATGGTAAGACGATTATTCATTCTGGTTGAAATGAATGAGGATGATATTACTGAAACGTATAAGAGACAGAGGGGGCTTGACAAGGTAGCTTTTGAGAATCTGGATCCATTTCAGGGCAGACCCCCGAACACAGGAATGTAAATGCAGAATAAATGATATCGACTTCAAACTGAAATGCAAAGAAATGTCTTCTTTCAGACGATAGTGCATGTCTAGAATTCTCCAACCCAGAGAGTGTGGCGATTGGGTCACTGAATGTATTTACAGACGGGGTGGATTGGGTTTTGACATATGAACGAGTGAGGGATACTAGGGGGTAACAAGAAATTGAAGTTGAGCCCTGAAGTAGATCAGCTGTGTTCTGGTTAAATGACAAAGCAGGCTTGAGGGGCCGAATAGACTGCTCCTGTTCCTACTTCTTACATTCTTTTGGAAAGTAACTGGTTATTGTCCTGAAAATGGTGTTGTACGATGCTGCATTCAGGGAGAGCAGAGAGTTTGTTTGAGTTAACCGTGGATGCGTTAGATGGCTGTATTTACACTGAATCTGGGTCTGTAACATGACCCACATTTGCAGCAGAAGTTACAGAGAGGGGAAGCCTGAAGACAGGGATTGGGGGGACGGGGTCACTTCCTGACCAAGCCTGGATTTTCCAAGTAATATTCTGAAACTACACCAAACCATCGAAGTGGCCTCGATCTGCCCTGTGTAGCAGGTCTGAAGGGCTGAATGGAACATCAGAACACAGGGCTGCGGGACACGAGTGGGCCATTCGGCTCTTTGACACCACTCCACCAGGAAATAAGGACGTGGCTCATCTCATTGTGGTCCCAGCTACACTTTTCTCTCCATGTGCCATTGTCCCTGATTCACCTGTCTATGGAAAATCAGATGAAGCCAGCCTTGTTATAATATAAAGATTCAGCCATCCCAAACTTATGGAAAAGAGAATTCCCACTTGAATGAAATCCCACTTGGTGAATGTCTTCTCCCTCCGCTCTGAATGGGGTTGGAGCATGTCACTGTTTCTTTTTCTCATCCCACTCCTTCACTGTTCACAACAAATCTTACATGTAACCAGGTTGGTGATATGGCCGATGATAAACTCTCAGACTTGGTCAGGTTCAGTGCTAGGAACAAGTCAGGCAGATTTATTTAGTCAGCCACAAGTAACGAATAGAGCAGCATGGTGGATCTGTTGTCAGAACTGTTACCTCACATCACCAAGGAGCTGGATTCAATTCCAACGTCAGGTGACACTCTACATGGAGTTGAACATTCTCAATGTATCTATGTGGGTTTCCTTGCAATGTTCCAGTTTCCTGCCACAGTCCAAATGTGTGCAGCGTAAAGTGGATTGGCCATGCTAGATTGTCCATAGTGCCCAGGGATGTGTCAGTTAGGTGGGTTATTTATGGGAAATGCAGGGTTACATGGATAGGGTTGGGGACATGTCTGTGTGGGACGCTGGTTGATGGGTCAGTGCGGATTTGATCGACTGAATGTACTGCTTCCACACGGTCGAGATTCTATAACAATGACAACAAGTTTGGGCCATAAAAATACCCAGTGGGTATCTACCTGATCCACTCTCCTCGACGTCTTGTATCTTTCAATAAGAGTAATTTGATAAAGTCTCCATAAGATAAGGCATTCTACCTTGGAATATATGAAGTGAAACATCTCTGAACCGCTTCTAATGTAATTATATCTCTTTTCGGGTAAGTAGACAAAACGTAACCACATGCCCCAGATGATTTTTATGCTTGTGTTCTCAGTGTGGTGAGTCTTTGGAAATCTCTTCCACACAAAGCTATAAAGGCAGAGATATGAATAGTTTTGAGGCGCAGACAGAAGGTTCATAAGTAATGATATAGTCAACGATTATCTGGGAATGGGCAGGAATGTTCAGCATGGGGAAATGCTGACAGTGGCACAAAATGGCACTGCTCCAGAATGTCTGGCAAAACGAAATGATAATCTAGAAAACATTTTAAAAAGCTAACAGTGATAGAATAGCATTTCAAAGGACCATGGGGCTGCTCTGCCATTAGAGTGAGACCACTCGTGGTAGTTTATCCTGAGGGTCACCACACCTCGGGTGATACGTTGAGGGTGAGAGAGCATCCCCTTCACGGTAATCTCTGTCAATGTGGGGAATTGAACCTGCGCTGTTGGCCTCCCTCTATATCACAAACCAGAAGTCTAGCCAACTGAGTGGGAGACTGTGTAACTGGCAAGGACAGAAACAGTCATAGACAAAGGGCAAGAGAAACCTTCATAACAAGGATAAAAGTACAATTCAGATAATGGTCAAGGTAACGACTGAGGATAAAGACGTTCTCTGCCAGAAATTGTATTTTATAATGAGACAAGTGATTACCAGCTGTCTTTGGCTGAATACAATAAGGTGAGACAAGTGAAATAACCAGAATTACTAATTGTGCTTGGATATCGATAACCATAAAATAAGCGCATGTTTTTGATTGGTCTGGGTAAAACATACTTACCATGACATAAAAGTATAAATCTGATGGAATATATTGTTAGGAGAGTGTGTTCCCATGGAAAATGTCCTCTAACAGGGGCTTGCAGAAAACCAGGCTAAAAGTGGCCAAGTGTCAACTGCTAAGTGACAGGAAGTTGGGGGGTAAATGACTGGAAGATCCTGCAACTTGGAGCTGAGAAAACCATTCAGATCAGCGCTGACCTTATTAAATACTAGAATACGTTCGAAGAATTGAATGGCCTCGTGGTGGATTTGAATTGTATGTGATTTGAAAACTGTACACCTTTACTCCTTCCCATTCTGTGTTATTTGCTGGGGCATTGATATTTTCCAGAATGTGCGAATTCTTTGGAACACTATCTGGAACATTCCAAAATCAGCATTCTTCAGAATATTCCATCAACATGTGGGGATATTGCAAAGGCGAGTGTGTGTGTGTGTGTGTGTGTGTGAGAGAGAGAGAGAGAGAGAGAAGATTTTGCATGCAGTAGTAAGAGTGGTGTAGAATGAGACTTGATCGGAGGTACGTGCGATAACAGATATACAGTGAGTGTGAGGGAGTAGAGAGAATACGGTGACCCTTACCCTGACATAGCGGGGAAGGTTATTGATGCTTGTCCTGTATTGCTGGACATTTCTTCAGACCCCAGAAACTGCACTGAGCTGGGTGGTGAGGTCAGATCATGCTCAGTGGGTATGGAGGTGTGACTTCCTCTGGGAAGAGAATAATCGTCTTCTGTACTAGCCCATCCACCATGATCTCTGTGTCCCTGTCGACAAACCTTGGTGTAATTGCCCCTTATCTGCCATGCTCAGGGTAAACTGTGCAGGGAAGCTCCAAACAGAGAAACTCAATCGTGTGCCCATTGTCCTTTTAAAGATGGCACTAGCGCCAGGGATCACGGAATATCCAGGGGTACCCGGGCGATCGTGAGTACCTCCAGCCATGATGGGTTGGAGAATCGGGCTGGCATTGAATGAGAGGGACACCACGGGATGGCTGGGAAGTTAATGAGGTGAGTTCGATATGATAGCACCAGAAAACTTGTTCAACCTCGTGCAGACAACACCTCTGTCACACTCAATAACAATCACAAAAAGATATTTTTTTGTTAGGTTCAGCCCAATGAGTCAGACTTTGCTGACCCCACTCCCAGTTACAGAGCTGCGGAACAAATGCTCATCCAAAACTGTCCATCATCTAAACGCACACCAATATCCCATTCACCCATCAATCCTGAGAATACTGGCTCGTGTTGCAGGGTACTGTAGAAATATCTTCATATCATCATACTGAAACCTGTGATCTTCCATGAAATATTCTCTCAATCTCCCTGTCTCTTTTTCCCAAAATTCTTCGCTTTGTTGTTATTTAAACTAATTTCCCCACTATCTCTCTCTCTCTGGCAGTGATTTTCACACCCACAGCACCCCTTGTCAAGGTATAATGGAGATATGGAGCTGTAAATGCCTGGCAGCTGCACATGCTGTCACTTCCAGCATGGGCTGCAAGATTCCCCACGCTGGGCAGGGATCTAACACAGTGTTACTGAACAATGCACTGGGATAGGGTACACAGCTCTGCATGCTGGGAGGGTAACTTCTCCAGGTTTACAGATCAATTCACTGCTATTCACTGTACAGCCACCAATACTGAACAGAAACCTTGACGCATATGTAAAGCAAGACACTGGCGTAGGCTGCATACCACCCCATGCTGGACATACTGTTTCATCTAGGTTACTGAATCAATGCACCGGTGTGGTCTGTGTTGGTTCCTATGTTGGACAGATAGCTCGTGGCCTGGTGAGACCTGTGCTGTATTCCATCCTGGATAGATTGTTGGGTTGTACTGAGCCTGGTCTGCACAGTATTCCATCTTGGACAGATTGCTGGATTGTACTGGGCCTCGTCTGCACGGTGTTCCACGCTGAGCAGATATCTCACCTGGGCTTATACGTGTCTCGGCTGCATCTGTGAGGAGGATTGAATATCCGGGATAATTCCTGATAGAGCTATCGCTCTCCCAGCTTGGCGCATTCCGCTGTTAAACTCCGTATTTCTGCAACATGTTGTCCATTAAGTAATTATCCAATTAAAAGCTGAATATCTGTCCTTCTTGCGATGCACACAAGCAGATGTCCCTGAAACATATATGATGAAGGTAGTCTTGACACGAATATTTTCTTATTTTAAAGGTAAATGTGAGGTGCTTTGTTTGGGTGCAATTCGATTGGTATTCAGCATTAAGCAAAATACAATATATTCAAACACAGTAGACAAAGTACAACAAAAACAAGAGTAACTTGGAATAACTTCATTCTATTGGAAAACATAACAGAATAATAGATTACTTAACTACTACACTGTAACTGCTCCAATATGGTAACATCCTTGAAGCACACACTTTTCACAAAACAAATTCAGGAAATAGATTGTTTCACATGCAGTTCTCCAATCCAGGAAGAAGGATCATCAAAAGACAATTCTGAGAAAAATCTCAGAGAATGTGTGGCCTTCCAATCCAGCAATAAATGGCGAAATGTAAAACTAAGAATCCTGGTTCTGTGAAAGCTTGACCATCAATACACAGGACCAGGCCGCGGCTGCAAGGCCCACAAGGAATGGATTGTTTCTACACCGCCTATGGCACTGTAGGTGTCTCTCAAAAATGCCTAACCCCACCTAAGCCGTTAAATGATGGTAAGATATATGTCAAAGTTAAACATAAATAAATAAATCAAAGAATGCTGCAGGCCTGGTGATCAGACACAGATGGCCTCAGGAGCCCAGAAATTCCTACCCTGCCAAAACAGTCGAATCATCGAGCGTGGAAAGATAAAGCATCATCTCGCTCCGTCACCTCTCACTTTACAGTTGGAGATGTATCATTAGCCCAGTAGTCAGCCATGTCAGCATCCCACCCAGAACAAGTATTTTTGTGACACATAAGGGATGCAGTGAAATGGGTTAACTGGAGCTGTTTGTTTTGTGATTATAATTGATGTCAGTCTCCATGGACTCTAACTGTGTCACTGGAGATTTTCCCTCTTTCATTGTTAAGGGGCTTCTTTGAACCTGTTATCCCGTCGTATTAGGGACGGCGTCATCCTCAACACGATAGAGATCAGCAGCCCCAGAGAGAGGGAGAGGAAGTGAATCAGAACAAAAGACTACAATGTTCCAGCAATGGATCCGAATCTGAGAATATTAAATTGGAATGTTCCAACAATGAACAGGAGTTTATCTTTGGGTCTTTACTGGCTTTCTCAGGATTGGCCATCGTTAGAGTTGCGGATCGAAGCCGTACTGAGGATTATTCAAACTGGTTACTACCCTATCCTCGCTATTATTGGTTTTCCTGGTAAATCTTTCCCTGTCAATTCTATAAACTATGGTGAAGATAATTGCTGATTCTATTATTTATATTTAACAAAGATGTACAGTATTTTATTCAGGTTCAGTCACAAACTCCACTTCCTTTTAATTAATTTTAGACTCTTCACTCATAACGCGATAAGAAGGAACATGACTGTTCACAATCTCAACCTGACTTTTGCCCTGAACTGTTTTATGTCTCTTCATTCTCTCTGTCATCGAACCTGCCCACACCCACCTCGATAATATTCCCAGTCTCCACCTCTGCCTCAGTGCTCTTGCTGAATTAAATATCATCTACACTTTTTTTAACTTCAGAATTTATGGCTCCCGTTGTATTCTGACCTCTCCATCAGTGACAAATATTTTGACCACAAACTTGTTGCCGTCATTACAGGTACTTCACAACAGGTTCTCTGTATCAGATTCATAATGTCACTGGACGTGTAATTCAGAGGCAAAGGTATTGTTTGAAATCCTACCACAGCCGATGACTGAACTTAAAGTCGAATGACAAAAAAATGGCATGAAAGCTCACTGATGGAAACCATAAACAATCAGGATTTCTTTTAATATTTCACTGATAGCCTTTGGTAAAGAAACTTAACATTGTTGCCCCGTCTGGACTAAAGGCGACTTCAGTTCCACAATAAAATGGTTGGCTCCATGTGGTCTTGACAAATGGCCTCACAGTCAAGGGCAATTAGGATGGACAACACATGCTGCCCTTGCCAGTGATGCTGACATACCTTGAAACAACAACATTAAATGTTAAATAAACCAAGGAACTGTGGATAATGGAGATCTGAAATAAAATTCTCCAGTGTCCAGAGAAAGACAGAAAGGAAAAGCAAACAAAGGGATTGCTAATGATGCACTGGAAGGAAAATAGAATGACAAGTTATTCTAACATTCCTGCTTTTCCCATATTCCCGAATATCACGTCCATTTAGGTATGTCTCTGATTAAAGTGAGTTATGTTCCCTCTGTCTCTCTTCTCTGAGTGTGATGATCTATTCCATTGGCATTACTGGTGCTACCCTTACAGTTGCTGAGATACAGAAAAAGGTAATGTCAAAGTGTCAAATGCTTCTTTGGAGAGAGAAACTGTTACTGTGGGACTGTGCAAAGATGCAACAGCTTTCTCAGCCAGGAAGAGAAACTGAGGAGAGGGAGGCATTTTCAACACTGAATGGGTGCACCATGTGTGTGGGGCATTGACTTGCTGCTGTCATTAGAAAGTCAGTGGGGTTTCTGTGGATGGTGTTCTCAGGTTTGTTTTGTCAGCTGCTGAGTTCATTCAGGGAGAACCGAGGGTCTGGTGACCGCACTCTGGACACTGCATTTACAGAGTGTCTGGGTCCATGGTAAACAAATGGAGTGAAGACTACACAGAAGGGAAGCTCTGGAAACAAGGAGGAGCAAAGTACTGCACTTTCCTTCCTAGGATTTCCAGGAAAATTTGTCTAAGCTGGACCCATTGAGGAGGAAAGTGTGAAAACAGTTTGTTTCAAAAATGAGGTGCTGACTGAGATGTGTCCCTCCTTCAGTATAACCTATAGCCTCACACCAGGGACAGGACTGTGCTGGCTCACACCATGAATTTAACTGTTTTAATTCTGGAACTTTCCAGGCAGGAGCGGGAAATGTATCCACCATCTCTGAAGTGTAGTCCTCCGACGTATCACAAGCTGACAGAAGCCACCTGCCTGCTGAGAGGAATGCATTGATTCCATCTCCACAGGGGAACCTACAGAAACCACCTTCCAGATATACTAGAGAGAAGGGGGACTGGTGAAAATGAGGAAATGCAGGAAATTAGAATTAATGAAGGGTATCATTTTGGATATGTAATTGATCTTTATTTCATAAGTTGTTGCATCTGATGAGCTACATCTCAGAGTATTGAGGAGATGAAAACAGAGCTAGTGAAAGAATTATTGATTATTCTTCAAAGCAGGTTAGATTCTGGAAAGGATCCTGCAGACTGGAAAGCACCTATTGAAAATGTAAATATTTAAAACGGGACGGAGAGGGAAAACAGAAAACTAAATAGCTTGATATTAGCTGTGAGAGAGAAAAAAAACATTGGAACCTTTTATAAGGAACATGACAACTAGACACTTGGAAAATAATGATATGATTTGGTAGAGTCGGCCGAGATTCAGGAAAGGGAAATGATCGTTGATAAACCTTTTTGTGGAAATTGTGCATTGTGACATCAACAATTGAGAACCAATGGGAGTGGATTATTTGAGTTTTGAGAAGATGCTTGACCTGATTGAATACAGGTTAGTGGGAAATGTGAGAATCCAGGGGTGTGTGGGGGTGGAATAGGGGTAAGTGATATGTGGTGTTCATGCAAAATGATTGAAGCACCAGAGTTAGAACATCTTTCCCATTGGTTTTGTTTGATCTGCTTTATAGATAATGATCTCTTTGTCACCGAGACAGCGCAAAGGAGTTTTACCAGATTAAACATTGGCATGATTGGACCATGAGGAGTGAGTGCAGTGACTATGTGTTTAATGTGTAGGGTTCTGAGAAAATAAGAAGCTGAAACTTGATGATTGTGGACGTACATTCATTATGTCCCAAACAGCTGAATAGTGTGAAAATTCCATACTTTTCATTGGATGATTGATTCCCGATGGTTTACATGCATCTGCAGTGCCCCATGTCGATTGACAGAGAGCTACCGGGTCTGAATGAACTCGGGACACTTGAATGCACCGTTAGTGTTTGACACTGCATTGAATGTCACTTTGTGCACAATTCTGTCAGCAGCTACTATAACTTAATTTTGAAAGAGTTAGTCATTCGCCACCAGCTTCTGACCTCCATGGAGACATGGGTCTGCCTTCTTGGATATTGAAGACAATTATTTGGAGAATACTTTAAAAAGGTTGACTTCATTTCGAATGCCAGAAAACCATGTTTAAGTAACACTTACGTACTATGAGTAATTAAGTCACGTGGATCAATTTGGAGCAGTCTATCTGTGCAGCCCCTGCTCCATGTGTTTGCAACGTTAGAACATCTCTGACCCTTTCCTGTTCCTGTGTTAGTGGCTTGATAAGCTGAATTACCTCTTCCTGTTCCTTTTTAATGATTCCGGGATTGAAATGGTCTCTTACTGATCCTGTGTACGTGGATGTGGGAGTGAGCAGATTCCTTCTCTTCCTGTTTTATAGGCAGGAGGAACTGAATGGACTATCCCTCTTTTTGCCCAGCAGTTTTGATGGGCTGAATGGCTTCTCCATATTCTTGTGAAACCAGATTGAAGTGCTGAATGTGCTCCTCGTTTTACTGTGGAAATGTACAGTGCTGTAACATGAATGTTACCCAGACTTTAGCAGCACAATCTTGAATGTTGTCCAGGTCTAGTTGCACACGGACACAGACTGCTTCAAGAGATGAAGAGGGACAACTTGCTCTAAACATTATGTAAACTTCAGTGAATATCCCCACTTCTGCTCAGTTTTGACTCAGTGGGCTGAAACTGCAGGATTCCCCGCTGACAAACAGAAGATGCCTGGGCTGAGGGAGCAACCTTGTGGATCTCCTGCAGAGATGCCCCATGGCCGAGATGATTGATGCCCACCAATGGTAATCATCTTCCCTTGTGCCGTGAATGATTCCAAACAGTGGAGAGGTCACAATCGATTCTCATTAAGTGTGATTTTCCTCAGGTTCCTTGATCTCATCATCAGTCAAATACTGCCTTGAGTTCAGGGCCAGTCTCTGTTACCTGAGCCCCTGTGTTCCCTCGTTTGCTCATGTCAATAGGTCATGATGTAGAAGCAGAGAATGTTTTCTTCAAACAGAGGGTAGTGAATGTCAGGAATACTCTTACACAGAGAGTTAGGGGACCTACATCAATGAAACGGACCAGTTGTGTTCCGCAGGGATCGGCTCTGGAACACCTATCCTTTGTTATTTCTATAAATGACTTGGATGGGGGTGTGGAATAGTGGGTTAGCAAGTTTGCCAATGACACAAATGTTGTTGGAGTGGTACAGAATGTGAAGGGCTTTTGTAGGTTGCAACGGGACATTGACAGAATGCAGAGCTGGGCTGAGAAGTGGCAGATGGAATTCAAACTGGTAAAGTGTGAAGTGAATCCCTTTGCAAGCTCGAATGTGAATGCAGAATACATGGTTAAAGACAGGATTCTTGGCAGTGAGGAGGAACAGAGCGACCTTGGGGTCCGTGTCCACGGATCCCTCAAATTTGCTCCCCAAGTTGATGGTGTGGTTAAGAAGGCATAAGGTGTGTTGGCTTTCATATGCAGGGGGATTGAGTTTAAGAGCTGTGAGGGTATTATGAAGCTCTATAGAGTCCTGGTTGGACCACACTTGGAATATTGTGTTCAGTTCTGCTCACCCCATTATAGGAAGGATGTGAAAGCTTTAGACCGAGTGCAGAGGAAATTCACCAAGATGCTGTCCGAACTGGAGGGAAGGTTCAATGAAGAAAGCTTGAGGGACCAAGGGCTTTTCTTATTGGAGGAAAGAAAGATGACAGGTGATTTGTTAGATGTGTGCAAGATGATGAGAGGCATAGATAGAGTGAATTGCTATCAACTGTTTCCTCGGGCAGAAATACCTATCACAAGGGGTCATAATTTTAAGGTAATTGGAGGAAGTTTAGGAGAGATATCCGAGGTAGGTTCTTTAGACAGAGAGTGGTGGGTGTGTGGAATGCACTGCCAGCAGTGGAAGTAGAGTCAAATACCTGAGGGAAACTTAAGAGCTTCTTGGATTGGCATATGAAAGAAAGTGAGCGGAAGCATGGAGGACAGTCTAATCATAGAGGAGGATAAACGGTTGGCACAACATCGAGGGCCGAAGGTCCTGTACTGTGCTCTACTGTTCTTTATTCTGTGTTCTATGGAAGTGCTCATAGATGTTGGAGATGGATTTTGATATGTCAGAGAGGTTAGGGCTATGAAGCCATGATCTTCGTGAAAGGCAAGGCAGGCTTGGGAGGTGAACGACCAGCCTTTGTTTCTGATATTCTCACATTCTGTTATTGGAAAATTTGATTAGATTAGATTAGATAAGATTACTTACAGGAAGGTACCTGGAAGGTCTGTCATGGAATGTTGCAGTCAAGGAGCCCAGAGGACTTTGTCAGCCATCTCTGGGTGAGGTATGGGGGCTGTATTCACAGTGAATCTGGGTCGACCAATAAATGGAGCACAAGCTGCAGAGGGGGGAAGCTCTGTATAGAGAAATGATGGAGCGCTTTCATATTCAGCTTGGGTTTTCCAATTACATTTTCCAAATCTCCTAAACCGTGTGTGACAGTCATGAGGGAGTGAATGTTCTCCTCTGTTTCTGTCCACCAGATGACAGCAGTAACTGGCCTCCAGCTGCTCCTATACAGCGGGTTTGAGGGTCTGAATGGAACACAGAAACACGGGACTGAGGAGTAGGAGTGGGTCACGAGATACTTTGTGCCTTCTCCACCAGGCACTAAGATTGTAGCTGATCAGGTTTGGTCTCAGCCCCACTTTCCTGTCTGTATCCCATTATCCATGACGCAGTCTCTGTGAAATCTTTAACTAACTCAGCTGTGAATACTTGCAATCAGAGAGGCATCACAAACTTCTGGGGAAGAGAATTCCCATTCAAAAGCCCTTTTAGCATTTTTCCTCATCACTGTGATAGAATAGGTGAGTCATACAGCATGGAAACACATCCTTTTGTCCAAATTTGCCATGCCGATCAGGCATCCTAACCTGATCTAATCTCACTGGCCAGCATTTGGCCCATATCCTTCTGAACCATTCCTATTTATGTATCTATCCAGATATATTTTAAACATATAATTGTACCCGCTTTCACCACTGCCTCTGACAACACTTTCCGTACACCCACAGCCTCTGAATGTAAAGGTTTCCCCTCAGGTCCCGTCTAAATCTTTCGCCTGTCATCTTCAACCTATGCCGTATAGTTCTGGAAGTTCCTACACTGGGAAAAAATATGTTGGCCATTGAGACTATAAATGTCCCTCAGGATTTTATAAGCCTCTGTCATGTCACTATTCAGACTCCAACAGTCCAGGGGGAAAAGCCCCAACCTATTCATCCTCTCCTGCAGCTCAATTTCTCAGATTCCAGAAAATCCTTGTAATTCTTTTCTGCACCCTCCCAAGCTGAGCAACATCCATCCTTTAGCAGTGCCAACTGAATTGTACGCAATATTCTTAAAGTGGCCTCACCAATGTCCTGTAGAAATGAAATATGCTACCCCATCTCCTATATTCAATGTTCTGACTGAACATTAATACTCTGTCTACCTGCTACTCCACTTTCAAGGAACTATGAACCTGCATCCGTAGGTCTCTTATTTCAGCAACATTCACCATTGTAGCACCCTGCTTTAACTTACCAAAATGCAAAACCTCACAAATGTCTGCATTAAATTCTATCTGCCAGTCCTTGGCCCTTTGTTTGTCAAGGGTGCCGTTGTACTCTGAAATAATCATCACTGTCCACTGCCCCACTATGTTTTGATGTTACATGTAAAACTACTAACCATGCCTCCGATAATCACATACAAGTTGTTTATATACATGATGAAAAGCACTGAGTTCAGCACTGATTCTTTCAGCACACACCGTCCTTTCCTGTCCATGTACTTGTCCAAATGCCGTTTAAATATTGTTAATATAAATGCTTCAACCACTCCCGCTGGCAGCTCATTCCCTTTGTGTACCACTCTCTGTGTCAAACAGTTTCCATCAATTTCCCTTTTATTCCTTCCCATCTCACCTTAAATTGATGCTCTCTCGCCCTCAATTCCCCAACTCTGGGAAAAAAGGCTCAGTCCGTTCACCCTATCCATGCCTCTCATAATCTTGTACACTTCTATAAGATCCCCCACAGTCTCCTACGCTCCAAGGAAAAAAAGTTCTCGCTTGTCCAACCTCTTCCTATAATTCATACTGTTGAGTCCTGGCAACATCTTTGTCAATTCCGTCTGCACACATTTCAATTTAAAAACATCCTTCTGATCGCAATGTGACTAAAACTGAACTCAACACTACAAGTGGAGTCTCACCGACGTCCTGTATAACTGCAACATAACTTCCCAACTTCTCTCCTCCATGTCCTGACCGTTGACTGCCAGTGAGCCAAAAGCCTTTTTCACTGCCCAAATCTACCTGTGACTCCACTTTCAGAGAACGGTGGACCTGAACTTCATGGTCCCTCGCTCAATGACACTGCTTAAGGCCTTACCATTCACCCTGAAACTCAAACATTGATCTAAGTTTGCAAAAGATATTCCTCAGCCCACTTCTCCAGTTGATCAAGATCCTACTGCAATTTCTGATAACCTTCCTCACTGTCCACAATACCACCAATTTTAGCGTCATCTTCATCATTTACTAATCATGCCTTGTACATTCTGAAGAATATCATTGAACTAGATAATAAACAACAATGGGCCCAGCACTGACCCCTGAGGCATTTCATGTGTCAAAGACCACCACTCCGAGAGCATCCTTCCACTAGTACCCTCTGTTTACTACCATCAAGCCAATTGTGCATCCAATTTGTCAGCTCGCTCTGGATTCCCTGCGATTCTAACCATCCAGACCAGCCTATCAAGAGCAATCTTGTCAAAGGCCTTACTGAGAACCATACAGACTATGACTACCTCGCTGCCCTCATCAACATTCCTGGTAACTTCATCAAAAAACTCAAGCAAATTTGTGAAGCATGATTTCCCACTCACAAAGTCATGCAATCGTTTCAGTCTAAAAACAACTATTCATAATAATTATTCAAATAAATAACAACAAACAATAATAAATAATTATAAGATGGCATTTTCAGCGGAGAATAAATTATCCATGGTATGCGGCATTGGAATGTGCATCATTGGTGAAGGGCAGAATAGATTTTTTCCCTGTGTCATTGAACTGTATCGACAAAAAGCAAGTGTGGCATGGTGGCTCAGTGGTCAGCACTGCTGCCTCATAGTGCCACTGATCCGGGTTTGATTTCAGCCTCGGGTGACTCTCTTGTGGAGTTTGCACATTCTCCCTGTGTTTGTGTGGGTTTCCTCTGGGAGTTTCATTTTCCTTACACAATACAAAGATGTACATGTCAGGTAAATTGGCCACAGCCTCATGTGTATTAGTCAGGGGTAAATATAAGATAGGGGCATGGGACTGGGTGGGTTGGTATTCAGAGGGTCGATGTGGCCTTGTTGGACGAAATGGCCTGTTTCCATACTGTAGGAAACTGAAAAAAATAAACTATTTCTAATCAAACCCTGTCTTTCCAAACGTGTGCATATCTTATCCCTCAGAATCTTCTCAAGTCACCTACCTACTACAGATGTTAGGCTTCCCAGTCTATAGATCCCAGATTTTTCTTTGCTTCCCTTCCTGAATAATGGCACAACGTTTGCTATACTTCAATATTCTGGAACCTAACCTGCGGCTAACGATGATGCAAAAATATCACCCAGGTCCCCGTAGTTTCTTCTGTAGCCTCTTGCAGTATTCTTGGATGCATCTGTTGAGGACCTAGAGATTTATCCACCTTCATCCATTCTAATGCATCCAACACGTCCTCTCCTGTGATATTGACTCACCACAAGATATCACTACGACCTTTGTTAACCTCCCATGTCTTCTTGTATTTCTCCACGGTAAAGGGAGAGGAGAAATATCCATTGAGAATCTCACACATCTCCTATGGTTCTAGACATGCATGTCCACTTTGGACATTGAGGGGTCATATTCTCATGTAGTTATTCATTTAACTTTAATATACTTAAAGAACCTCTTTGGATTCACCCTAATCTTCTCAGACAAGGCGATAGTGTGTGCCCTTTTCACCCTTCTGATTTCCTTTTTCGGTAAACTCCCGTATTCTCTGTATACCGCTCGGGATTCCTTTGATCCCAGCTGCATGGACCTCAGCCACACCTCCTTTTTGCCTGAAAAGCCTCAATATCTCCTGACCTCCAGAGTTCCCTCTTCCTGCCAACCTTGCCTTTTACCCAAACATGAACACACAGACCTTGAACTCCAGCCATTTCACTTTTAAAGTCCTCCCATTTGCCGGAGGTCCCTTCGTCTGCAAACAAACTCCTCCAAACAACCCCGACAAGCTCATATTTAATTCCATCAAAATTCGCCTTGCCCCAATTTCGAAATTGAACATGCAGGCCAGTTTTGTCCTTCTCCATAAGTATTTGAAATCTATGGTCACTGGTTCCAGCGTGCTCCCCCACTGTCACCTCAATCACCTGTCCTGCCCTATTTCTTAGAGTAGGTCAAGTTTTACCCCTTCCCGAATTGCTCCCTCCACATACTGCGTGAGGAAACGTTTCTGAACACACTTAATAGATAGACCCCATCTCAGTCCTTAATTCTATGTAACTCTCTGTCAACATTCGGAAAATTAAAATTTCCGACTATGGCAATCCTATTGGCCCTGCAAGTCTCCCCAATCTCTGTACATATTTTAATTATTCTAATTCCCCATTTACTATTCGGGGGCCTATATTACAACCCAAGTAATATCATCATTCCTTTTTTATTTCTTAGCATCCTCCACAAATCCTCACTGGATGATCCATCAGTTATTTTATCCCTGATTACTGCTGTGGTATTCGCCTTAATCAAAAATAAAACCCCCACACCTCCTTCCACCATCTCTGACTAGCATAAAGCACCTGTACCTTGGTACATTAAGTTGCCAGTCTTGTCCCTCCCTTAGCCATGTTTCTGTAATGGCTATAATATCCCAGTCCCACGTACCTCTCCACGCACTGAGTTCATCGGCCTTACCTGTCAGCCATCTTACATTGAGATAGATGCAATTTAATCCAACAGGCATTCCTTGCTCCCATGTCGTGTTCCTGCCTAACCTATCTCTGCACTTTACTGTTTGTGATTACGGTATCTCCTTCCAGCCTTGTACTTGCAACCCTGCTGTTGAGGATCCCACGCCGTCCCCCACGCCAGCCAATCTAGTTGAAACACTCCCTTGTAGCACTAGCAAACCTGCCTACCAGGATATTAGTCCCCTTCCAATTCAGGTACAACCTGTCCTTCCTGAACAGGTCACCTCTGTCCCACAAAAGATTCGACTGATCTAAAACTCTGAATCCCTACCTCCTGTACCAATTATTTAGCCACACATTCCTCTGCCATGTCTGCCTGTTCTTATCCTCACTAGCACGGAACACTGGAAGTAAACCGGATATTACCACTATCGTGGTCCTGACTTTTACCCTTTTTCCTCGCTCTCTATAATCACTCTGCATGACCTCATCACTACTTCTACCTGTGTCATTTGCACCAATGTGCACAATGACATCTGGCTGCTCCCTCACCCCGGTGAGAACGTTCTGGAGCCGCTCTGAGACACGCTAGACCATGGCACGTAGAAGGCTATACATCATCTTGTATTCCCAATTGCAGCCACAGAATCTCTTGTCTGATCCCCTCACATATCGAGTCTGAATAACTACTTCTCAAGTTATTCGTCTCGCATAACTTCTGACAATGGGATTTCTTCCTGAAACAGTTGTATTTGGCTGAATTGCTTTGCTTCAGGCAGTGGGGAGATTCCAATGAATCATCATCAGGAATCCTCCATTTGTGGGAAAGACGAATAGGCTTTTTTTCACTCCAACACATTGCTGTGTTGAGTGGCAGGGAAGCAGAAAGGGAGCAATAGGCTGTTCGTTCAAAGATAGGCTATATTTTCCTATCTTTCAGTTAAATCATTGACGTTATGAGGACCCAGACTGGACCATGTGAGCTTTCCTTGAACATTGTCCGAACTATATGACTCCATCACATTCTCGACTCCAGGTCAGTGCATTAATGCTGTTGTCATACACAGAATCAATTCTTTAACAATAAATGGTCCTACTTGTTTTGAAGATGTGTTAATATGTGCCTGCATAATGTAAACATAAGCGTTTCATGTCTTCACAATATCTGTGTTAAGATGAATATGTTTTATTCTTAAACAAATACAGAAATTGCTGGAAAAGCTCATCTGTCTGGCATCAGATATGAAGAGAAATCAGAGTTCAATTTTTCGGTCCAATGACCTTTTCTTTGAACCTGACTTATTCTTAAATTATTTCCCCAATTTTATTCTCCCACATAAGAAGAAATATCCATCCGGTATTTACCAACTGCACTCTTCTCAAGATGTTATATGGTCAATAAAACATCTCTGATTCTCAGGTCAAACTGTTCCTTCTTCGTAACGTAATGCCTTCACCCCAATGATGAGTAAAGAGAAAAATCTTTGAATCGTTTCGAAAGCAATTTTGTTTTTATCAGTTAAGGCAATTATAATGACACATAATACATCAGATGTGATCTCAGCAATGCCCTGTACTGATGCAAAAAACATCGCTAAGATCAAACACAACAACCCTTACACGAAAAAGAATAATTCCATTTACTTCCAAATCACCAGCTGCCTCTTCAGAGTAATTTGATGTGATTCATGTACTAAGACACACAGATCCCTCTGTACCAATCTGTTCTGCATTCTCCTTGCATTTAAATAATTTTCTGCTGATTTGTCTTTTCCCCAAAACAGAAAATTCCCATCACATATATGTTGTACTTTTTTTCTGCTGAAGATTTGCTCAAAACTGTCCCCTGTCTGTATGCCATTGCTTGATTCTCTGCCCCTCCCCCTGTCTGTATCCCAATGCAGACACTCTGCCCTCCCCCTGTCTGTATCCCATTGCAGGTGATCCACCGTCCCCTGTCTGTATCCCATTGCAGATGCTCTGCCCTCCCCCCGTCTGTATCCCATTGCAGACGTGCTGCCCTCCCCCTGTCTGTATCTCATTGGAGACCCTCTGTCTCCATTTGACATCTTATTGATTGACTATCCTGATGTATGAGCAAACTGAGCTCCATCCTCTTCATCCAACTCATTGGTATGGATTGTAATTTGTTGATGACCTCACACAGATCCTTGAAGAATTCCACTAGTTACAGCTTGACAAAAACAAAATGAGTAATGACCTCTTCTCTGTATTTCCTGATGCTGCCCAAGGCGCCCCTGCTCCTGCGTAACAGCCTTGGATGGTTAAATGGCGTCCTCTGCGCTGTGTAATTTACTGAAATGATTTGAATACTTCATTCTATTCCTGTCTCGCCCCATGGAGGTGCATTATGGCCTCCCCCTGCTGTATTGTCACGATGCTGACTGGCTCAATGGGATCTTTCTCTCCCCCGTAACAGTCTCGGGGGTGAATTGACAGAACAACGAATGAGGTAGGAGCAGCAGTTGGCCATTCGTCCCCTCCAACTTGCTGCTCAGTTTAGAAACATCATGGCTGGTCTGGTCTTTCCTGTCTGTTCCCAATAAACATTGACTCCTCTGTCCATCAAAGGTCAGTCAAGGTCAGCCTTGAATATCCTCAATGACCCAGACTTCACTGTTCCCGGGGGATGAGAACGCCATAGATCGCACAATCCAAAGGAGAACGAAGCAAAGTTTTCTCAAATAGAAAAGGGAGAACCCTTTCATTTTATAGTGTGTTAACCTCACAGCAAGTCACCTACTCTTTTCAGAAACAAGGGCACAGCAAATAGGAACAAACATATACCATTTAGCCCCTCAAACGTATCCCACAGTCCCATGGACTGTTCAGTCAAGTATTTATCAAACTTAGCTTCTACTGCACCCTTGGAAAATAATCCTGACACCTTAAGGCCACAAAGCATAGGGAATTGGAATTAGGCCATTTGGCCCATCAGGTCCACTTTGCAGTTTGATCCTGTCTGGTGTGTATCTCAACACAATTTCCCCGCCTTCTCACTGTAATGCTTGATCGTGGTTTTAATCTAACCTTTGTCTTAAAGACATGGTTGCATCAGTGTCTCTGTATGTGTGTGTGATTGCGTGTGTGTTTCTGTGTATATCTGTTTAATGACAGGAGACAGGGTGATGGTGGATGGTTGTTCTTTGAAATGGAAGCCTGCGGGCAGCGATGATCCAGAGGCAAAATTGTTGGGTACACTTTTGTTTGTCATTTATATAAATGATTTAGATGAGAATTATAGAAGGTATATTTCGCAAATTTGAGGATGACATCAAGTTTGGTTGTACAGTGGACAGTGTTTGTATAATGGGAACAACTGAAGATGACAAAGAGACCTTCATTAATTAAATCAGTGATTCATAGAGATGTACAACAGGAAAACAGACCCTCCAACTCGTTCATGCCATCCAAATATTCTAACTTAATCCACTCCCATTTGCCAGCATTTGGCCCATATCCCACTAATCATAAAACCTCCCAGTTGCTGTTTAAATGCTGTAATTGTTCCAACCTCCACCAGTTTTTCTGGCAGCTTATTCCATAGAAGCACACCCTCTGCAGGAAAAAACGTTGCTCTTCATTGTTTTTCGAATATTTCTCTTCCCACCTTAAACCTATGCATTCTAGTTTTAGACTCTCCTACCTTGGGGGGAACGAACCTTGACCACCCACCCTATCCATGCCCTTCATAATTTTATAAACCTCTAGAAAGTGTAAATGTGACTCCAATCAAGACTGTTGGCTGCGCTTTCAATCATCCTGGGTCTATCGTCTCAAATTCAGGAGTCGTACCTCTTCCTTCGCCACCAATGCACTATTCCAAAAAACGTTTAATCAACCTGTTCAGACATATTATGAAACAGCTCTGTGGGAGTTGAAACGAGAATTTTCGGCGCAGTGATAGATACACTACCATCATTCAGCATTAGCCCCTAAAGCTGCAACATGATGCTCCTGTATGTCGTTCATCAGCCTGTTGTAACATGCTTTGACACACTTCCATAGGACATGAATGCACTCCACCTTCTCCAGAGATAGGGGCACTATCAAACATTCATGGACTGGAATCGAATCCAGAATTTACTAAATTCTCGTTAACATTACCAAATTTTACAGGGGACAATTCTCATTGAAAAAAAGTACAAATTATTACCCTCAACTATAGGATGTTGAGTGCATTCGCTGTACCATTGAGATAAACTATGAACATCTTTAATGTTTTGGCTATGATTTCCGGTTAAAATGTCTTTTACCAGTAGTCTGCTATATTAGGGAAAGAAATCCTGCGAGTAGATATCAATACTGAACACCAGAGACGAGGAAAGAACACAATTCTGGGCCCAAAACACCCGTCACTATTTCAAATCTCTAACATGTGGCTTCCCTCTTCTTAAAATCATTAATTGATATAAGACAGCTATTTCCTATCCAGTGTTTGCTTACCGAATCCTCCCTCTGCCTGCACAAGGCAAACCAAGCTCTGGGTCTTTGGGAAACTCGAGGTTGGTGTCTGTCGGCCTTCTGGAGAGGGGATTGTCATTTTAATCCGAAGGGGAAGTATGAGGGGGTAGTGATATCATTCACTGGGCTGAGGTGTGTCAGATGGAGTTTAACTTAGATACTTGTGAGGCTTTTCATTTTGGTGAAACAAGCAAGGGCAGGCCTTACGCAATTAATGCTGGGCTTTGGCAGTTATAGAGACAAGAGGGACCCAGGGGCGCAGATATAATTCTTTGAAATCTGTGGTGCAGGGTGTTTCAGATTACTTCAGTGTTAAGACCTTTGAGTTTAGAAGCTGAACAGGCATGCTGGGATTGTGCAGGACATTGATAAAGCCTCTTCTGTAGTTCTGTGTGCAGTTCTGTTATAGGAAGGAGATTGTTAAGCTGAAGGGGGTTCAGAAGAGATGTACCAGAATGTCGCGAGTAACACATCATCTTCTGCCTCGGGAGCCAACAAATACGCGGCATGAATATTGGATCCACTAATTTACAAATTTCCCTGGCCATCCAGATCCCAGATCTAACCCCCAGACTCACATCTGCCCTCCTGAGGTGACCCAATGCCCAATCTTCATTCCCACCGCTCCATCCCACACTCCCCATCGATCTATCACTATCACCTCCTACCTTCGCTCACCTATTAGTTTGCTTTCCCCAAGCCACATCCCATCACCCATTTTCTCATAACCCTCTTTCACCATGCCTGTCCTGAAGAAGGTTTCTGCCTGAAACGTCGACTCTCTTGCTTCTCGGATGTTGCCTGGCTTGCTGTGCATTTTCCACCGCCATGCTTTACATACTCTGAATTATCAAACAGCTGCAGTCTCCATTATCTCTAAGGTACAATTCCCTGTTTACATAACCATGTCGTTGTCTGTTACAACCGCACGTAGTCTGAGGGACATTTCAAATCATGGACGATAAAAGTTATTTTAACGTTTTACTGATATTGTAATTCCTGATCAGTAGTTAAAGAACATACGTTTCAATTTATAAACAGAGAAGCATGGTCATGTTCTAATAAACCTCTGGCATTGCTCCAATATCCAAGGCAGATTGAATGCTTACACATGATTGATCTGCCAGCCTAACATTTGTTCCCTCTGTCAACCCCACATATCCCACCCAGAATGTGTAAATTTTAATCATACGTTTTAAAAAAAATTAATAAAAATTATTGAATTGAAATGGGTTAACTGGAGATATTTGTTCAGGGACTGAGATTGATGTCAGTCTCCGTGGATCCTAAATATGTCACTGGAGGGCATTCCTCTTCTATTAATGAGGGAATCGGTTCAATGTGTTATCCCATAGTATCAGCGGGAGTATCACCGACAGCACTAACAGGGATCAGCAGATCTAGAGAGAAGAGAAGGAGAGATCAGAATCTGAGAACATTAGACTGGAATGTCCCAACAATGGATCAGAATCTGAGAACATTAGACTGGAATGTTACAGCAATAGGCAGGAGTTTATCCGATGGTCTTTCCTTGCTTTCTCAACCTTGGATCTCATTAGCATTTCGGTTCTATGGTGTACAGATGGTTATTCAAAATGGCTACTATCCCATCCTCATTATAGTTGGTGTTCCTGGTAAGTAATTCTATCTGTTCATTAAGCCAGGTTGGATAGAATTGCTGCTCATATTATTTAAAATTGAGAAAAGTGGACGTCAATATTTTCAATTCCAATGAAATATTTATTCCTCACAAATTATAACGTGCAAATTACTCATGACAAGTTGCTCACCAATATGCGAGGAGGAACCAGACGCTTAAACTCCATAATGCTTCTAGCCCTGCACAGATCTGCATTTCTATATCTTCCCCACTCACTAATTCTGTCCAATAGCACCATCATGATATCCCTGTCTCCTCTTCAGCCTCAGTGCATCTTCTGAATAAACCATCAATTGTACCTTTGTTATATCTGGATACAACTTATCAAGTCCTTTCTAATCACATGTCATTTGCAGTATGTTGAACTTGTTCACTACACAGATTGTGTCAGACAGGCAGACACTGCATGCTGCTTAAATCATTAACTCATAATCTAGCGGCACAGAATAATAATCTGTTGATAACTCAAGAAGGAAATTGATGTAATTGAAGTGAAACCATCATCATTTGTGATAGAAAAAGTCCATCTGCTTACTTCCTGTCCTTCAGAGAAGTCAATGGTTATTCTTCCCCAGTCATGTCTGTGCAAACTCAAATCAATATGTTTTACTCTTTACTGTGCTGTGGAGCAGCTGAACCAGGCACTCAGTTCAAGATCAGTATAATATGCTGGCCTTGTCAGGGCTGCACACATCCCGTGGGGAAAGAACTAAATACAGTTAGCTCCCTTCCTCTGCCTGTTTCCATTATTTCTACACTCCATTTCCATTCAGGTAGGTGACCATTCCCTATTTCAAGTGCAATCTTTCTGATTGAGTCTCTCCCCAAGAATGATGTTCATCTCCACAGGCACCTTTGGTGCTGGATTTACTGATGCTGACATACAGATGGAAGGAACTTTTAAATTCCATATCGATGGCAGTACACAGAGATGGAATGGGTTTTTATGTCAAAATAAAGATACAGAGACCGTAAGTGTGGGAAAGGAATTATTGTGATCATCACTGAGAGAGTAGGTGAGACAGTATTTGGGGTACTATGGACAGACTTTTTATCCTTAGAACGAATGATCTCATTGTTCTGGGGACAGTGTCAAGGAATTTCACCAGAATAATCCCTGATCTGATGGTAAAAGAGGAGTGAGTGAAGGATAATCTGTAGCACTGTCAGAGAATAAGAGGTCATTGCATTGAACCTTGATGGTGATGGGCAATCACCCGTTATGTTCTACACAGACACTGAGAAGGTGATAAATTCCATGGCTTGTATTTTTATTTTACTCGGGAAGCATGATTCTGGATATGTAAGTGCCTCTGAGGATAAAACCTTCAGTCAAATCCTGCCTTGATGTCGGGGTCAATGCCTCTTACCTGAGCAGGTCAGTTAACCCCTTTTGTTAATGTTAATACGTGATGGCGTCTGTGTGGAGAGTGTTTTCTTCTCATAGAGGGCAGTGAATGTCAGGAATTCTCAGGTATAGAAAGTTAGGGGAGCTAGATAACTGCAAGCATTTAAAGAGGAGGTAGATTGACTTTCAACCTGTCAGAGAGCTTACTGGAGGGAGGAATTGGGCAGTAAAGATAAGTTAATGCCAACAGTAGATCAGACATGATCGCATACAATGGCGAGAGCATCGGAATTATCTACTCCTGTTTCTTATGCTCTCATATTCTGTCATTGGAAAGTGAATGGTTTTAATTTACCCAGAAGTGCTGTTATTGAATGTTGAGGAAAGTGAGAGAAAAGTATCTGGTGAGCCATATCTGAGCGAGATATGGACCCGATATTCACAGTCTACAACATGGCCAACAAAAGAAGCACCAGTTGCAGCGAGGAGACACTCTATAAAGAGGTGAGAGGCCTCTTTTGTATCCAGCCTGGATTTCCCATCACATTTTCCAACCCACGCCAAATCACCCAGTGTTGAGGGACTGAATGATATCCTATAATACTGTGGACCAGATATTTGGAGCAGGTGGTCTCTATCTCCTCCTGTTCTGGTGGCGTTAAGGACTGAATGGAGCATAGGAACATAGGATGAGGAGCAGGAGTGGGTAATTAGACACTTTGTCATTGCTCGAAAAGACAGTATGATCGTGGCTGATCTGAGTGGTGTGCGCAGCACTTTTCTGACTGTCCACAAGTTTCCTCCATTCATCTGTCTGTCAAATGTTGGAAAACACAACTTTGTATAAATGCAAGCACCCAGGCACAATACTAGGGAACTGCATAAAGCCAAAGTACACAGGCAGCACAATTCTGGAAGACACCAGGCAGTGGTCTAACTGTCTTGTTCCCATCCAATTAATTCTGCTGCAGTTCATATTTTTTTTATTTATTCATGGAATGTGGGTGTTGTTGATAGGCCAACATTTATGGGCCATATTTAATTACGCTGGAAGTAATGGTGTTGAGCTGCCATCTTGGGAATAAACTTCTAGGGAAGAGAATTCTCATTTGAACAGCCCCGTGAGAATTTCTCATTCCTGCTCTGACCAATTTTGGAGGGTCACCGCTTCCTTTTCCAGCACCACTTTTCCACTGGTTACAACCAATTTTAAGTGTAACCTCGGTCATTTTCCCGAAAAATGTGAGACACAGAGTCACGCACATACAGACACATGCCCAATCGCACATGTCTGAAGATGATAAAGAATAAGGAATGGATTCCAGAGTTTCATAGTATTTGAACTCATATCAAATGGAAAAGAGATAATGTGTCCCAACTGCTATTCTGTCTCCGACGTTATTCTACTCAAACAAGCTGTTGGTATGAGACTTCTTCCTGGAACAGTTGGATATGGGAGAATTTCCTTTCCTTCAAGCAGTGGAGCGATTCCCATAAATCCTCAATAGGAATCCTCCTCGCTTGTTAAATATGCCTCAGGGATATTTAAATCTCACACTTTGCTGTCAGGAGGGACTAAGTAAGAGAACGGGAGCATCAGACTGCAGCTTACGTCCATAAGATCATCGAATATAGGAACAGAAATGAGACCATTGAGCCCATCAAGTCTGACCACCATTCAATTATGCTGACAAGTTTCTCAACCCCATTCTCCTGCTTTCTCCCTGTACCCTTGATCCCTTTGATACTCCAGAAGCAAATTATCTCTGTCTTAAATATACTCAATGATCTGACCTCCACTGTCTTCTGTGAAAATGAATTCCATAGGTTCTCCACTCTCTGGTTGAAGACATTTCTCCTTACCTCCATTCTAAAAGGATTCCCCTTTACTCTAAGTTTGTATCCTTGGATCCTGGAATCTCCTACCAATGAAAGTGTTCTCAATATCCACACTGTGCAGGCCATTCAGTATTCTGTATGTTTCAATTCGATCCACTCACATCCCTCCGAACTCCATCAAGAACAGACCCAGAGTCTTCAACCTTCTCATATTTTAAGCTTTTCATTCCTGGGACCATTCTCGTGTACCTGTTGTGAACCTATTGCAAGGTCAGCACATCCTTCCTGAGACATGGGGCTCAAAACAGCGCATAATACTCCACATGTGGTCTGACCAGAGCTTTATAGAGCCTTAGAAGTACATCCCTCCTTTTACATTCAAATCCTTTCAAAATAAATTCCATCACTGCATTTGCCTTCCTAACCACTGACTCAATCTGCAAGTTTACATTGAGAGAAGCATGGAGTCGAACTCCCAAGTCCCTTTGCACTTCAGACATCTGAATTTTCTCCGTAGTCCATGTTTTTATTCTTCCTACCAAAGTGCATGTTCCCACAATTTCCCAGTTTGTACTCCATCTGCCACTTCTTTGCCCATTATCCTAACCTACCCACATTCTTCTTAAGCCTCCATGCCTCTTCGAAGTTACCTGTCCCTATACCTATCTTTGTATCACCTTCAAACTTAACCAGAATGCCTTCAGCTCCTTCATCTGGATTGTTAATGTATAAAATGAAACGTTGTGGTCCCGACACTGTGCCTTATGGAACACCACTTGTCACTGACTGTCATCCTGAGAAGGACACTATTATCGACGCTCTCTGCTTCCTGCCAGGCAGCCAAATTTATATCCATGCTAGCACTTTGCCTCTAATACCATGGGCCCTTGCCTTACTCCGGAGCCATTGTCAAAGACCTTCTGGAAGTCCAGGTGAATGACATCCATTGGTTCTCATTGTTCTCAACTGCTCGTTACGTCTTCAAGGTTTTCCAGCAGCTTTTCCAGGCATGACCTCCCCTTGATGAAACCATGGTAACTTTGTCCTACTTTACCATCCACATCGAAGTATTCAGAAATCTCATCCTTCACAATGCATTCCAGGGTCCTACCCAGAGCCAAGTTTAGATTAGACAGTCTGTGACTTTCCGTTTTTTGCTTGACTCACTTTTTAAACGGGGTATCACGTTAGCGACTTTCCAGTCCATTGGAAATCTCCCTGATTCGAGAGATTCCCGAAAGATCACCACCAACGCCTCCACTGTCTCATCAGCTGTCTGCCTTAGAAATCTGGAGTGGAGTCCATCTGGTCCAGGTGATTTACTTACCTTCAGGCCATTCAGTTTTTCCAGCACCTTCTCCTAGGTGATGCCCACCTTACTCAGGTCTGTCCACTAAGTCTTTTCAATGTTTGGGATATTACTCGTGTTTTCAACCGTGAAGACTGACACAAAGTAATTTTTCAGCTCCTCAGCCATTTCCTTCTTCCACATTCTATGTCTCCTGTGACAATTTCTAGCAATCAGATGCCCATTTGTGCCTCTCATTTGCCCTTTCCATATCGAAAGAATCTCTTGCAGTCCTTTTTTAAAATTTAATCTTTTCATTCCTTACTTGTGTTTTTTTTTTACTCTCTGTTAGTCTTTACAAACGTTACGACATGGTGTTGAACGCCTCTATTAATTAAACCAAACACCCAGGAAAGTTCAACTCACCTCGTAATCTGTTAGAATATGAGTGACAGAGAACTCCCAAATTCCAGTATTTGAAGAAAATAACGCCAATTTATTTTTAACTTAAAAGTGAACAGCATACAACAACTATTGATAACTTTATCCAGCTCCCCCATCACACAACTGCCCCCAACTCTATAAAAATATGCTGTTTCAATTAGACACTTATGAAGATTACATGAACTTCATTTCACAACCACACAGCCACTGCTGTCCTCTGTGATGTTACTCTTCTGGCTGGTGAATTCCCTGGGTCGTTGTATTTGTGTTTACTGTGAATATGTTTCATATGAAAATATATATGATTAGTGAGTATTTCCTAATTTCTTGCAGAGCAAGATGGTTGATGCCCAGGCTTCTTCCGTCTCGATGGCATCTGCTGCCTCTCCAATTTTCAAAATGTTCGCATTTTTATGTCCCAAGCATCAAATTGTCTCGCTGGTTCAATGTTGCCAAAACAATAAATTCAATCTCGATTTGCTTTCATTGACAGAGAGAGTGAAGGAATGAGGGTGTTGCATGCAAAGGTGAGAGTGGTGTAGCAAGAGCCTTGTTCGGGGGCAGGTGCTGTAACAGATATACAGAGAGTGTGAGTGTGTAGAGAGAATAGGGAGACATTTGTCCGGGCCGAGCGGGGAAGGTTATTGTTGCTTGTCCTGTATTTATGGGCATTTCTGCAGATAATCTCACGATTGGGGTGAGCCTCCCCAATGTCTTGTCCACGTCTATCACTAATAACACCACAGAGGACATCCTTCAGTTTCTTCTTGCAAACAACAAGGAGGAACAAACATTCGTGCCTTTCATATCTAAACCAAAACTGTTGTTCATCCGATTCTCTGGATATTAGTAGTGCAAATATCGTGGGTGCTGCAGTAATACTGGGTGATCGAAAATTGCATCGAAACTGCGTTAACTAAATGATTGCTAATGCTGTGAAAAATCTTTTTCATGTGTATATGAGGTAGGCTGAAGAGTATGTTGTGAACCAAAGTAGAGAGCAGGTTATTTCGGGCGTGGTTTTGAGAGGTCAGGAGGACTAAATACTTACCGTGCTCTGACGCAGCTATTGGTCAATCGTGACATTAATATGTTGCATTTTACATGGCGCCTGCAAGCAATATTGAATGTTTGAACATTACATTCAAATATCACGGAAACACGAAGGCTCGAGGGTCAAGTGAATTGGAAAAATACAATATGACATTTAGTGTGAGACAAACAATGGTTGTCAGTGATAGAAATACTGTAAAGTCTGAAAAATACGTACATACCACTAAGTTAGAAACACCAGAGAAAGGGAAAGGGACTCATTGATGGTTTACATAAGAAATTAATGATTGCATTAAATCTAAGGAAACAGCTTCAGAAGAATTCCAGATATTGTGCAAACCTGAACATTCTGTTAGATTTACTTTTCTGAAAATAAGGACGAAGAAAGTGTCAAGGAAATCAAAAAGAACATGAATACAAACAAACAGGAAACACAAAGGCTGCTCAAATCTACGATCCAGATACCAAAGGAAACAAAAGTAAGGCCAAATGTGGAAATTTGTAAGGTATAGGAAAATATATTGTAGGGAAGACGGAAATGGCAAAGAAACTAACCAGCTACTTTGCATCTGTCTTCATGGAGAAAGCGCCAGGAAATCTCTGTGTAAAGCAAGTAATCACCTGGGACTTGTGGAACTAAAGACATAAAGTCAATTCACATCAGCACCAAGGTAGTACTTAAAAATTGCGTAAGACTGATCATTGCTCAGTCTGATGGGTCAGATATGCTTCATATCAAAATGTCAGAAATAAAACAGCATATTAATTGAACTGTGGGTGACTGTGATTTATTTTACTGTAGATCCTGCAAAGACAATAAGCCCTTGTAGATAACTGAACAGAATCCATCTATGTACACAGGGAAGAAGAGATGATGTGGAGCACTGCAGACCAATTAATTTGACACATGTAGGGAAACAGTTAGAATCAATTATATAAGAAGTGATATTGGGTACTTAGAAATGAATAGCAAAATTGCAGAGAATCACATTGCATTTCTGACAGAGAAATCATGCCTGACAAACTTATTTGAAGTTATTTCTTGCAGCATAGACCACGGACAAACAGTGGAAGGAGTGTATTTGGATTCTCAGAAGGCTGGGCGGGAAAAAACTGACTGTAACAGCTGCTCCTTTTTTGAATTATTTTAGGTGTTGAAAGTGATTTCCCCGAATTCCAGGAGCAGCAATTTCTGTTTTGTATGCTGCTGCATTGTTTTGGAACTTTGGGGAAAAAAAGTCAAAGCAACAGCAGTTTTAAGAGGGAAAATAACGGACAAAGGAAACACATGGTGAGGGGAAGAAACTGACAGGACATCGTACATGCACAGTTACTGCCTTTGCTGTTTGAATTCATGTATCGCTGGATATTGGAGTGCATCTAGAAAAATTAACAAACAGTGAAATTTACAGCTGGTTTGGAGGAACTGTTTGGTAAAAGTCCACAGCCAGATAAGTGAATTGTTTTAACTGTGTCCTACAGAAAGTCTTCAGAAGTGGGAAGAGTGGGTTCTTCTTTAATTATATGTTTCTTTGAGATACGTCCCTTGATTAATCATAAAATATAAGCCATAAATACCAATTTAACCTGGGGCAGTGTTTTGTCGAGGAATAAGACAGTTTTGTTTTTCTGGGTCTGGAGATTGTGAAGGAGCACAAATGGCCTTAGTAGAATCATATGCACTTCTTGTCAGATGTGGAGGTTTAAAGAGGATTTAAGGGTTACTGCGGATTATATCTGCAATAAATGCTTCTAGTTGCGAAGCCTATCAGGTTGAATGGATCTATTGGAGACACAGTTGGAGACAATGAAAAATTTGTAACAGCAACAGTATGTGATGGATGACAGTTATAGGAAGGGGGGAAAGTCTCAGATGCAGTCACATAGATGGGTTAACTCCAAGAAACGTAAGAGAGGTAAGCAGCGAGTGCAGGAGTCTTCTGGGGCTGTCCCCATTTCAAACAAATATGCTGTTTTGGAAAATGTAGCGGGTGATGAATTCACAGGGGAACATAATATGAACAGGCAAGTTTCTGGTATTGAGACTGGCTCGAATGCAACAAGGGTTATATCGGATTCCACGAGTTCAATTGTGTTAGGGGTCTCCCTAGTCTGAGGTACAGACAGACGTTTCTGTGGCCAGCAGAGAAAAAAACAGAATGATGTTTTGCTTCCCTGGGGGCCAATATCAAGGATTTGTCAGAAAGGGTGTAGAATATTCTACGGGGGAGAGGGGCTGACAAGAGGCCATTGTCCAAATTGGAACCAACGATATAGGAAGGGAAAAGTTTGAGATTCTGGATGGAGATTGCAGGGTGTTAGGCAGAAATTTAAAAAAGGAGGTTCTCGAGAGTAGTAATATCTGGATTACTCCCGGCGCTGCCAGCTGGTGAGGACAGGAATAGGAGGATAGAGCAGATGAATGCATGGCTGTGGAGCTGGTGTTTGAGGGAAGGATTTCCTTTTTTGGATCATTGGAATCTCTTTTGGTGTAGAAGGGACCTATACCAGAAGGACAGATTGCACATAATTTGGAAGCGGACGAATATACTGGCAGGGAGATTTGCTTGAGCTGCTCGGGAGGGTTTAATCTAGTAAGCGGGGTGGGGGGGGGGGGGGTTGGCCAGGGAGATAGTGAGGAAATAGATCAATCTGAGATTGGTACAACTGAGAAAAGAAACGAGTCGAACACTCAGGGCATGCAGGCACAAGGTAGGACTAATAAAGCAAACTGCATTATTTAAATGCAAGGGCCTAACAGGGAAGGCAGATGAACTCAGGGCATGGTTAGGAACATGGGACTGGGATATCATAGCAATTACAGAAACATGGCTCAGGAATGGGCAGGACTGGCAGCTAAATGTTCCACGATACAAATGATTTTCGTGCATTTCCAACGGTGGGAAGTGGTCCAAACGGGGATGGGAGTGAATGTGACTGGTCATGCCGACCTTGGCACTTCCAAGCCGGGTAGCTCAGCCGGGTTAGACCCGGCGGTTCATGCGGACGGTCTCGCCTTCGAGGGGGACGCCTCCCCCGTGCACAGGCCGATCTTCATGCATTTTTAACCGTGGGAAGTGGTCCAAAAGGGTATGGGAGTGAATGTGACTGCTCATACCGACTTTGGCACTTTCAAGCCGGGTAGCTCAGCCGGGTTTGTCCCGGCGGTTCTGCCGAGGGTCTCGCCTTCGAGGGGAGAGCGTCCCCCGTGTTCAGGCCGATTTTCATGCATTTCGAACCGTGGAAGTGGTCCAAAAGGGGATGGGAGTGAATGTGACTGCTCATACCGACTTTGGCACTTAGAAAGGGAGGCAGGAGAGGATGGAGAGTGACATTTTTGATTAGGGATAACATTACAACTGTACTGAGGGAGGATACTCCTGGAAATACATCCATTTAAGTTATATGGATAGAACTGAGAAATACGAACGGGATGATCGCCTTATTGGGATTGTATTATAGACGCCCTCCTGGTCAGAGGGAAATTGAGAAACAAACTTGTCAGGTGATCTCAGCTATCTGTATGAAAGTAGGGTGATTGTGGTAGGAGATTTTAACTTTCCAAACATAGACTGGGTCTGCAATAGCGTTAAGGGTCTAGATGGAGAGCAATTTATTAAGTGTGTACAAGAATAAATTCTGATTCATTACGTGGACGAACGAAATAGAGAAGGTGCAAAACTTGACCCACCCGAGGGAAATAAGGCAGGGCAGGTGACTGAGGTGTCAGTGGAGGTGCACTTTGGGGCCAGCTACCATAATTCTGTTAGATTTAAAATAATTATGGAAAAGGGTAGACCAGATCTAAAAGTTGAAGTACTAAATTGGAGAAAGACCAATTTTGACGGTTTTAGGCAAGAACTTTCAAAACCTGACTGCGAGCAGATATTCACAGTTAAACGGACGGCTGGAAAATGGGAAGCCTTCAGAAATGAGATAACAAGAATCCAGAGAAAGTATCTTCCTGTTAGGATGAAAGGAAAGGTTGGTAGGTATAAGGAATGCTGGATGACTATAAGGTTTGCTTAATAAAAGGAATGAAGCATATGTCAGGTATAGACAGGTTATATCGAGCGAATCCTTAGAAGAATATAAAGGCAGTAGGAGTATACTTAAGAGGGAAATCAGGAGGGCAAAACGGGGACATGAGATAGCTGTGGCAAGTAGAATTAAGGAGAATCCAAAGGGTTTTTACAAATACATTAATGACAAAATCATAACTAGGGAGAGAATAGGGTCCCTCAAAGATCAGCAAGGCAGCCTTTGTGTGGAGCCGCAGAAAATGGGGGAGATACTAAACGAGTATTTTGCATCAGTATTTACTGTGAAAACGGATATGGACGATAGATATTATCAGGAAATAGATGGTTACACGTTGGAAAATGTCCATATTACAGAGGAGGAAGTGCTGGATGTCTTGAAACGGGTAAAGGTGGATAATTCCCCAGGACCTGAACAGGTCTACCATAGACCTCTGTGGTAAACTAGAGAAGTGATTGCTGGGCTTCTTGCTGAGATATTTAGACCGTCAATAGTCACAGGAGAGGTGCAAGAAGACTGGAGTTTGGCTAACGTGGTGCCACTGTTTAAGAAGGGTGATACAGACAAGCCAGGGAACGATAGGCCAGTGAGCCTGACGTCAGTGGTGGGCAAGTTGTTGGAGGGAATCCTGAAGGACAGGATGTGCATGCATTTGGAAAGATAAGAACTGATTAGGGATAGTCAACATGGCTTTGTGCGTGTGAAATCATATCTTACAATCTTCATTGAGTTTTTTGAAGAAGTAACGACGAGGATTGATGAGGGAAGAGCAGTAGATGTGATCTATATGGACTTCAGTAACACGTTCGACAAGATTCTCCATGGGAGACTGATTAACAAGGTTAGATCTCATGGAATACAGGGAGAAGTAGCCATTTGCATACAGAACTGGCTCAAAGTTTGAAGACAGAGGGTGGAGATGGAGGGTTGTTTTTCAGACTGGAGGCCTATGAACAGTGGACTACCATAAGGATCAGTGCTGGGTTCTCTTTTTTTGTCATTTACATAAATGATTTGACTGCGAGCGTAAGAGGTATCGTTATTAAGTTTGCAGATGACACCAACATTGGGGATGTAGTGGAGAGCGAAGAAGGTTTCCTCAGATTACAACAGGTTCTTGACCAGATGGGCTAATGTGCTGAGAAGTGGCAGATGGAGTTTAATTCAGATAAATGCGAGATGCTGCATTTTGGGAAAGCAAATTTTAACAGGTCTTATGCACTTAATGGTAAGGTCCTGGGGAGTGTGCTGAACAAAGAGACCTTGGAGTGCAAGCTCATAGCTACTTGAAAGTGGAGTCGCAGGTAGATAGGATAGGTAAGGTGGCATTTGTTATGCTTTCCTTTATCGGTTAGAGTATTGAGTATTGGAGTTGAGAGGTCATGCTGCGGCTGTACAGCCCACTGGTTAGGCCACTGTTGGAATATTGCGTGCAATGCTGATCCCCTTCCTATTGGAAATATGTTGTGAAACTTGAAAGGGTTCAGGAAGGATTTACAAGAATGTTGGCCAGGGTGAGAGGATTTGGGCTATAGGGAGATGCTGTACAGGCTGGAACTGGTTTCCCTTGAGCGTCGGAGGCTGAGGAGTGACCTTCTCAAGATGTACAAAAATATGAGGGGCATGGACAGGGTAAATAGACAACGTTTTTTTCCCTGGGTTCGGGGAGTCCAGAACTAAAGGGCATAGGTTTAGGCTGAGAGGAGAAAGATGCTGGGTGGCACGGTGGCACAGTGGATTGCACTGCTGCTTCACAATTCCCGCCACAGGCGACTCTCTGTGTCGAGTTTGCACATTTTCTCCGTTTCTTCATGGGTTTCCTCCCACAATCCAAAAATGTGCAGGTTAGGTAAATTGGCTATGCTAATTTGCCCATAGAGTTAGGTGAAGGGGAATGGGTCTGGGTGGGTTGCGCTTCAGCGGGTCGGTGTGGATTTGTTTCCACACTGTAAGTAATCTGATCTAAATGTAAAATAGAACTAAGGGGCAGCATTTTCACACAGACAGTGGTACGTGTATGGAATGAGCTGCCAGAGGATGTGGTGGAGGCTGGTACAATTGCAGCATTTATAAGGCATTTGGATGGTTATATGAATAGGAAGGGTTTGGAGAGTTATAGGCCGGGTGCGGGCAGGTGGGACTAGATTGGGTTGGAATAACTGCTAGACATGGACGGATTGGACTGAAGGGTCTGTTTCCATGCTGTACATCTCTATGACTCTATAACTCACACAGTGAGTTCGTAAATGCAATTAGTTTGAATGGTATATGGAGGAATACGTGTAATTGGCAAGTTAAAGTTAGGTTGGATTTTGTTTAAGAGAATCGGAATATAGAGGTAAAGACATCATAAAGCAGTTGCATAGAGTGTTAGTGAGAATGTACGTGAGTTATTGAGTGCAGTGTTGTTGGCCTAATCTAGAAATAGTACATTGATCATAGAGGACTTGCAATGGACATTCTCCAGATTAATTCCTGAGATGACAAGATTTTCTGATGGGGAGATTTGTCTTGCGACCTCTCCAGTTTCAAAGCATGAGAGATGATCGCAGTGAATTTTTAAAAAAAATCTATGATACATGTGATGAGGTGGAAATAAATAGGATGTTTCTCTCGCTGTCTACTCTATATTTAAGGTAAATAATGACAGGATAAGGGATATGCCATTTAAGACCATAATAAGGAGGAAATCCTTCCCTCGGAGGGGACTGACTAACACAGAGGCATGGAAACCTGTTGGCAGGGCAAGATTAAGGAGAATCCCCAGATATTCTTCACGTTTCTCAAGTGGAACAGAACAACCAGGGAAAATGTAGAGCATATTAGTGACTTGCCAAGTTGCATCCAAACTCAATTTCATGGTAGAAGGGTGTTTGTGTGACTGGAGCCCAATTTCCCCCGGTGTACCGCAGAGATCAGTGCTGTGTCCCTTATCATTTGTGGTCTTCATAAGTGATCTGAATTTGAAGTGTGTAGGGGAAGTGTGATAAGTAAGTTTGTGTTTGACACAAAGATTGACCGGATGGTTGTCAGTGAGGAGGAAGGTCTTATGTTACAGGAAGATACAGATGGAATGGTCAGATGGTCAGATCAATGGCATATGGAATGTAACCCTGATAAATATGAGGTGATACACTTTGGAAGAAGGAACCAGACAGGGGAGGACTCAATGAATGGCATCATACCAGGAAGCTCAGAGCGTGCTTCACCACGCATCCATGAATGTGACTGGATATGATAATTGATGAGTTCAGCATGACTGTAGATAAAGCCGTTATTGATTGACCCAAAGATTATACGAGTTTTATATAGCACTTTGGTTAGGCCAAATGAAATATTGTGTACAGTTCTGGGAGCCACATTACAGGAAGGATGTGATTGTACTGGATGAGGTGCAGAAGAGATTCACCAGGATGCTCCCTGGGATGGACCATATGAGCTGTGGAGAGAAGCTGGGTAAGTTCGAGTTATTTATTTTAGAGCAGAGGAAGTTGAGTGGGTAAGTAATTCAGGTTTAAATTTACAAGGGGCATGTACATGGTTAATAGATAACAGATGTTCTTTATAGTCAAAGTGTCAGCTTCCTTACAGTCAGAAACCAGGGAATGGAGAATGGAGAACAGAGAAACATGACACGGCTACTTCACTTCTATCTTCACAGAAAAACACATAAACAAAGCCTTCCCAGCAATAGGAGAAAACCTGAGTCTGAAGAGAAAATGATGTAGAATTAAATTAGTAAATAAACTAATTTGGAGTAATTATTGGAGCTGAAAATAATGGGCATAGGAAAAAAATCAAGACACATTGATGAAATGGGAAACATATTTGAGAAACTGACTGGTAGATTAATTACAGAAAAAAAACAATAGAGGCACTGAATTTGGATTTTCAGCAAGAATTTTAATCGAGTCCCAAGCCTCCTGTGCAAAGTAAAAGCACATGGGATAGGGGATAATATATGAACATGGTGTTAAAATGGGAGTGTTGACAGGAAACAATGAGTAGCAATAAATGGATGGTTTTCAGTTTGGAAGGCTCATGAGGCATCGCAATGATTGGTGCTGCGTCGCCAGATATTCACAATACATCTCAAACATGTCGTTGAGGGAATCAAATGCAAAGTTTCCAAGTCTGCTGACGGAACTAGGATTTTGAAAAGTGAGGAGGATGTGAAAAAAAAACTTCAAGATGATTGAAACAAATGGAGTGAATGAGTAAATATGTGGCAGATGAAGAACAGTGTGGACAGATGTGATGTTGTCTACTTGGTTGGGAAACACTAAAATTCCAACCAACCATTGGAAAAGGTAGTGGTTGAGAAATGTCGATCTATGAAGGGAACTGCACTTTTCTTCTGTTAATGTTTGGACAGACACCTGAGTTCCATGCAGTGAGTTCTGAAGACAGAAGCCAATACTGGGAATATATTGGCACACAGACCAGTTTCCGCAGACCCACCAAGTGGGGAGCTGTAACATTGAAAAGGGTTTGGGATTTCCCTGTACACCAGTCACTGAAAGCAATATTGCAGGAGCAGAAAGCACTCAGGAACATAAATGGGGTGTTGACCCTCATTTCAGGTCGGTTTTAGTTCAGCAGGAAGGGTGTCTCAGTGTGGTTGTACAGGCTCTTGGTGAGACCTCAACTCGAACATTGTGCAGTATTGCGTGCAGTTTTGGTCTCCGTACCTAATAAAGGACAAACCTGAAATTGAGGGAGTGCAGCAAAGGATGACCAGACTGATCTCTGGGATGACAGACTTTTTGTGGGAGCAGGGTTTGGGGCGACTGAGCCTGTATTCCATGGGGTTTACGAAAATGAGTGGAGATCTCAGTGAGATATATAAAACACTGACAGGGTTAGGGAGATTGGAAGCAGTGATGATAATTCCCCTGGCTCGGACGTCTAAAACAAGAGGCCACAGTATTAGGTACAGCCAAGTCACATTGCATTTAGATACGAATAAATGTCTGCACTCACAGACTGTGAACCTGGGAGTTCTCTCTCACATAAGGCTGTGGAAGACAAGGCACTAAAAACTAATAAGGATATCTCGACACCGAAAAGATGGGGGAGAGAGCAGGATTATGGTGTAGAAATAAAGAGTCAGCCATCATTATATTGAAATGGAAAGCAAACTCGACAGACCAAGGTGAGTACCGCAGTTCCTATTTTATAGCTTCACAAGGTTAATCATATTAAAGGATGTGTACAGTGTGCGGAAAGTGCATTGATGAGATGTTCAGACATTAACTAGAATGGGGCAGGCTCAATGTGCTGTATGGCCTATTCCATTCCCGATGTTTCTGAGCGGTCTGTGGGAAAGCTCTGTAAATGTTGTCACAAGTTCACAGATGTTAGGAAGGGTCAACAGGGCTGTCTTTCCAGTTCCCTTTTCCATACTGAGGCTGGGGCTGGGTGCTCTGTCAGGTTTTATCCTTTAAGACTTCGGAGCAGTTTGATACAATAAAGTGCCTTGCTTGGTCTTTTCAGAGACGATTGAAGAGTTTATCACATGTCTGTGTGTCTGGAGTGACTTTTAGGCGAGACCAGGAAAGCACGGGAGATTCACTTCCTGAAAGTATATTGGAAAAGCAAATTGGTGTTTACAATCGACATTGACTTCAAGGTCATTGTTATGACACCAGATTTGAGATCTCGATATTTTATGAATTGTTTTTAACTTCCACCAGCTGCCAGAGCATTAGCCTGGTCTGGATTATTAATCCATTGACTTTTCCAAAAAAGCGCCATCTCCTCATGGGGACCTATCAGAAACCAGCAAGTTATGGCTGTGCTGCTTGACAGCTCTATCAAAAAGAACTCCCAATTTTTTCCATCATGCTGAGACTGAGAGGGTTGTAATTGGTCAGATTGTAATTATTCGCTGCTTAGGAATTGGACACAGCTGAGTAATTTTCCACATTGCTAGGGAGATGTCAGAGTTGGAGCTGGAAGGAAACCGCTTCCCCAGGGACACGGCTTGTTGTGCAGCACAAGCCTTCAGTCCTATTACAGGAATGGGGTCAGGGCCCATTGCCTTTGCCGTCTCTACTGTGTTCAGCTGTTTCTTCGTGTCACGTGCAGCGAATCGAATCGGTTGAATACTGATCTGTGATTCTGCGGGCATCATGATGACAGTGAGTTGAATCATCAACTCAACACCGCTAGCGAGGATGGTACAGATACTATTTTCTTGTTTTTTACACTGATGTGCAGAGTTGATCCATTGATAGATTGGGAATAATTGTGGAGCCTTCTCCATCAGTCAGTTGTTTAAGAGTCTATCACGATTTTTGGCCGGATGTGGCAGGCTGCAGAGTTCGAAATGGGTGTATTGACGTTGTGACAATTTCTCTCTCTCTGTATTAGATTTGCTTTCATTTGATTTGATAGGATTCATTGTCGCACGTGTCTAAGTAGAGTGAAACTCTTTGTTTATACACAGTTCTGGCAGATCATAGTGAGAGTTGGTGCTGCCTTTTTTTAGAGACATGGGGTGGCCAAAATGTTAAAGTCTACTTCAACTGACTGTTTTTGAAGAGCAACAAAATAGCCAGAAATTAAAATACATTGCTTCAGCATTAATGAAAAAAGGGCCTTTGAGAAAGGAATTATTCCAAGGCAAAAGAAAGGATAATCTGATTCGCATGATTCTGAAACATGCCAACATAGTGATAAAGAAAGTTCTTTTTAAAACAAGTGATGATTTGTAACAGAACACAGATGAAATAATGAAATTGTAGCACAAAAACTTTGAAGAATCACTACAAAAGGTAACTTGTTCTGATCTCACTGAGGATTTTTTTCATCCACAAAAAGAGAAAATGAAGTTATCTTTCAGAAGCTAGCTGTGCCTTTGAAACTGTTTACAATAGTAATAATTTCTAGTTAAATATTTGGCAAATAATCATGGGCACAGATTTTAACGTAATTATAAAACCATTAAGAGGTCCTTGTCTAATTTGCTAAGAAAAAGGTTAACAGTAGAAATAATAATAACAATACGAATTTTGTAACAGAATCAACTTTTTAATGTAAAATGTGATCACGGAATTTGATAAGTGGTAGCCTGCCCATTGGAGAATAGAATTCATGCAACCCTTCAAGATAAACAATGAGGCATATGACTCAAAAGAGCACAGCCACTAAATTTGGAATGCATGAGAGAAAGATCCCAAGGACGAGAGATAACAACAATCGTTAAACATCCGAAACAAATAAGAACCTCGGGCTGTCCATGGGAGTGTCCATCATTGATCAGTTGTTTTACAAGATTTGTTCTGCAGAAGGGGAGTGGAGGGTACACAGACAAAGTTGCGTACGATCATTGCAACGCAGAACGTATAAAAATACTGCCTTTTTACTGCAAAATTGAAGTGAGTCATTGATTTGCCGTCTGATCTGAGCTAAAGATTAAGGAAAGGATTGCCTTCTCATGTCAAAGCCAGATTCGAGGAAGATCCTTTGGTATTCTCCCAGCATTAGCCAGGTTTTGCTTGAATTAAAGTCCATTCCGTTACTGTGTCCTGTCTGCCTCCAGAGTCTTTGACCCTAGCTGGGAAATCTCGCTCCTACAACAAGCAAGGACATACAGATCATAGGGTAAAGGAAAAACTTAGACTGAGGCATACAGACTACACCAGAAAGGGCATGCTATAGGCAACATCAATGTGAGCAAGATCAGCATAATTTGAATTTAGAGTCAATTCCTTAGTTAATAATGGCCGGGAAGATGCTGTCCATGAGCTGCTGGTTTGTGTGTTCAAGCTTCTGCATTGTCTGCATGATGGAAGCGATTGTAGGAGATCCAGGGTGTGATGAGTCATTGATAATGTTGTCAGCCTTTCCGCAGCAGTGAGCTGTGTAAATGGAGACAATGGACGTTGTTTCCGTGATGGCATGGGCTGTGCACACAACTATCTGTCATTTCTCTTCCTGTCCTGGACAGGGCTGTGGTCATTATGCACCTAGATAGTTTGCTGTCAGTGGTGCATTTGTAGACATTGGTGAGGGTCCTTGTGGACATGTCAAATGTCCTCAGCTGCCAGAGAAAGAAGAGGCGTTGTTGTGCCATGTCGGCTGACACATCGACATGGGAAGTCGGTTATCGTCACTCCAAGCAACTTAATGCTTTCCACTCTTTCGATTTCAGTTCCATTGATGCAGATGAGGGCATGTTCTCCTCCTTTCTTTGTGAAGTCATTGATGAGTTGGTTAGTTCTGCCGACTTTGAAAGAAAGGATGGTCTCATTGCAGCACATCACCATGTCCTCTATTTCCGTTCTGTATTTTGACTTGCCATCATTACATACATGTCCTACGATGATGGTATCATCAGTGAACATGTAGATGGCATTCGTTCAAAATTTGGTAATACAGTCTTGGGTGTACAGGGGTATAGTAGGGGACTGAGGACACATCCTTTGGGATTTCAGTGTTGAATGTTATCACGGAAGAGACACATTTACCGATTTTCACTGATTGTGCACTGTAGGTCAGAAAGCTGAGGATCCAACTTCAGAGGGCGGAGCCAAGACTAATGTCAGGGATATTTGTGATTATTCTGAAGGGAATTATGATGCTGAAGGTGAACCTATCGTCAATGAGCAGGAATCTGACGTCGGTGTCCTTGTTGTCCAGATGTTCCTTGGATATGGCACCCGCTATGGACCCATTCCACTGGTAGGAAAATTGTCGGGGATCGAGGCAGGCTGGGAGACTGGAACTGCTGTGGGCCATGACTAGCTTCTCGAAGCACTTTTTGCCCCCCTCAGTCTCCTGCACTCTAAAGAGAAATGTCCCTGCTTATCCAACGTCTCCCTATGACTCAGACCCTTGGGTCCTGGCAACATCCTTGGAACGTTTCAGTTTAATACCATCCTTCTTATAGCAAGGTTACTAAAACTGAACACAATGCTGAACGTGAAAATATTTGGAACTGTAAGTTTTACTCTGCTGCCAATTATTATGCTGCTGTGATATTGCTTTATTTTTTGTGTTATTCTGAAATCCTATTATTCATTGAATCCTCTGACGGGAATCCCCTCGGGTGAACGTCCACCTGACTGCTTGAATTTGAATCAATCTATTTTGTTTGGGCAGATATTTTGAGGCCGCTGTATATCAGAGAACAGGAAGAGATGATGGATGATTGTGCAGTGTGTGGCCTTTACTGGACCAGCCTGTCTCTCCAGGCACCTAAAGCTTTTATTGTGGGCCAGAGTACCTCAGAATCGTTACATCACAGAAGGAAGCTATTTAGCCCATTGTAGGTCCATGCACACAAAACATTACTGGTCAGTACCTACAACATCCTTCAGCACTGCCGACAGATCCAACGACTTTACTGTCAACCGTAAATTTACTAACTCATCCTTCTATCCTCTCATTAAGGTCATTTTCAAAAGGACAAACAACAATCACTCCAAAGCAGATCCTTGCAGTATACTACTAGCAACTAAACTCCAGGATGAATATTCCCCATCAACCATCACCTTCTATCTGCTTTCAGCTAGCCGATTTGTGATCCAAACGCTAAATCGCCCACAATTCCACGTCTCCATATTTTCTGTGAGAAAGTAAGGACTGCAGATGTTTGAGATCAGAGTCGAGATTGTGGCGCTGGAAAGCACATCAGGTCAGGCAACATCCGAGGAGCGAGGAGAAAATGAAGACTGCAGGTGCTGCAGACCAGAAAACTGATTCCTGATGAAGGTCTGACAAGAGAAACATCAACTTGCATGCATCTTGGACGCTGCCTCAGCTGTTCTGCTTTTCCAATACCACATTCTCCACATTTTCTTCAATAGCCTATCATGGGAGACCTTATCGAATGCTTCACTGAAATCTATATATATCACTTTACCCTCATCCACCTGTTTGGTCACCTTCTCAATGAACTCGGTAAGATTGTGAGGCATGACATACCCTTCACAAAACCTTGTTCACTATTCCTAATCAAATGATTCCTTTCTAGATGATAGTAAATCATATCTCTTATAATCCTTTCCAACATCTTACCCAAAACCAAAGTAAGACAGTTGTGTAGATACCAGCTTTGTCTCTTCTCCATTTTTTGAGCTGGAGAACAACGTTTGCTGTCCTCCACTCTTCTGGCACTATTCCTGTTGACAATGGCGATGTAACATTCCGAACAGATGGTTGTGTAAACTCCTCCCTAGCTTCTCAGAGAATCCTAGGATAAATCCCATCTAGCCCAGGGGACTTATCTATTTTCACACTCTCCAGAACTGCTAACATCTCCACGTTACGATCTTCAATCCCGTCTAGTCTAATAACCTGTATCTCAGTATTGGCATGGACAACATTTTCTTTTTCCATTGAATACTGATTCAAATATTCATTTGCAGCCTGTCCTAACTCCTCAGACTCCACACACAACTTCACACTACTGTCCTTGATTGCCATTAATCTTCATTTGTTCATTCTATTATTCATGACGTACTTATAGAAAGCTTGACAGTTTTCCTCGATCCTAATTGCCAAAGACTTCTCATGCTCTCTCCTGGCTATTCTTAGCTCTTTCTTTAAGACCTTCCAGGCTAACTTGTAACTCTCAAGCATCTGAACCGAGCCTTCACGTTTCATTTTTACATAAGCCTCCTTCTTCCTCTTGACAAGAGATTCAACTGCTTCAGTAAACCGCAGCAGCCTCACTCGAACATTTACTCCTTTCCTCACAGCTATAAACATACCAAGGACACACAGAAGCTGTTGTTTGAAAAAACTCCACTCTTAAATTGTACCCATCCTCTGCAGTTTCCTTCCCCATCCTATGCATCCTAAAACCTTTCCTAATCGCATCATAATTGCCTTTCCCCCAGCTATAACTCTTGCACTGCGGTATACACCTGTCCCTTTCCATCGCTCAGGTAAACATAACTGAATTGTGGTCACTATCAGCCAAGTGTTCACCTACCTCCAAATCTAATACGTGGTCTGGTTCATTACTCAGTACCAAATCCAATTTGGCCTCGGCCCTTGTTGGCCTATCTACATACTGTTTCAGGAAACCATTCTGGGCAATTGGACAAAAGCTGACCCATATAATGTAATTGAACTGTAGCATTTCCAGTCAATATTTGGAAAGTTAACTTCTTCCATAACAACTGCTCTGTTACTTTCGCTCCTATCCAGCATCATCTTTGTAATCCTTTCCTCTACATCTCTGGATCTTTTCAGACGACAAGAGAGAACTTTCAACAGGGTGACCTCTCCGTTTTTGTTTCTAACCTCTTCCCATATTACCTCAGGAGACGAATCCTTATCAAGCATCCTTTCTACCAACGTAATGCTGTCTTTGATTTTCAAAGCCACACCACCCTCCCCCACACCAAACCCACCTCCGCCCCACTTTTAGTACCTTGCTTGTTCTTAATAAAACATCTAAACCGCGGACCATCCAACGATCAGTCCGGTCCCTGCTCTATCCATTTCTGTAAAATGGCCAGAACATCAAGCTGTACGATTGCACAATTTGGAAACAGGGAGTAATTGGAGGGATGTGAAACGAGGGTGAGTTGGATAGATCAGAAGACAGCATGAGGGGAGGTGGACGGGAACAGACAGAAAATGAAAGTTTTCTTTAGAAATTCTCACCGACGACAAGGCCTTTATCTATTGCCATACCGTTTGAGCACTGTGCGGATACTGGCTGTGGTCCCAGAGCATTTATCGCCAATAATATCACAGAGCTGAGTTGATGACAGTTAAACAGATTCCAAAAGGCCAAGTGATTTTTTTTCTCTACAGTGAGAAGGTGATTTAATTTAAATAGACTGGGTGAACAACAGCAGGAACTGAGAACACCCTCAATACTGATATACTGCTCCAGAGCATCTCAAAGAGGTGGATCACTGACAGAGGGGAAATTAGCATCTCAGCTGTGGGCCAAAAAAATGATTTATAAAGATTGTACACCAATTCCATGGTTTTGTAATACACATTTCAATTTATGTAGCTCAATATCATAAGTGTATCTTATTTCTTTGTCCTTCCCATAGTTCAGTACGGACAGAAAATCATTTTGTCTCCGTATTTTGTGTTCAATAAACAGATTTTACTTCTCATTCCTCACTTTAGGTGTATCCTTGAATCTGTTCTTCATATAAGTTAGAAAGAGTAACATTCCACTACTGATGACTGAGGAATATTATTGTCCCTCCCTCCAGTCTGAGTTGCCATGTCCCACAATTCTCTCTGTTTCCTGTCTCCTCCATAATGCCATAATCACACTGCAATTGAAGTCCAGTTCAATTCACATATCATCACAGTTCACTAATACCGATAACATCCATAGCACAGGCCTCATCTGCCTCTCTCTGAAACCGGAATAACAACCTGAATTGCATTTGTCACGTACAATTCTCTGTTCACATATCCATGCCATTTGTCTGTTATAACCCAACGTTATCTCAGACACATATTCCCTTCAGATCATGAAGTATAAAAATTGTCTCAATGTTTCATTGAAATTATGATGCTTGATCAATAGTTCCAGGATGTATGTTTCCATTCATAAACAGAGACACATGTTTTCGTTCTGATAAACTTATGGCATTACTCGTGCTACCAAGACAGATTGAATGGTTACAAACAATTAATCTACCAGCCTCAAGATTTGTTCCATTAGTCACTCTCACATAGTCCATCCAGAAAATGACAGTTTGAAACATTGTTTTGAATTTTAATAAAATAATGTTGAATTGAAAGGCGTTGACTGGAGCTATTTGTTCAGTGACTGTGATTAATGTCAATCTCCGTGGATCCGAGATGTTTCAGTGGAGGGTTTGCCCCTTCTATTAATTAAGGACTCGGTTCAATGTGTTATCGCAGTATGGGCGGGAGCATCAATGACTGGACTAACAGGGATCAGTAGCTCGAGAGACAGGGGGAGGAGAGATCAGAATCTGAGAACATTAGACTGGAACATTCCATTAATGGATCAGAATCTGAGAACCTTAGACTGGAATATTACAACAGACAGGAGTTTATCCTTGGGTCTTTACTTCCTTTCTCAGCCTTGGATATCATTAGCATAAGGGATCGAAGATATCCTTTGGAATTTTCAAGGTGATTGCGATCCCATCCTCGCTATATTTGGTGTTCCTGGTAAGTCATTCCATCAGACCATTAAGCTGAGTTGAACTGAATTGCTGTTCATATTCAAATTTTAAAATTTGGAAGTCATCATTTTCATATCCAGTCAAAAATTTTATTCCTTACTGATTATAACTAGCAAAGTTCTATTCACAGCTTACTCAACAATATGCGAGGAGAAACCAGACTGGTCTTAATCTCCATGATCTTTTTACTCCATTCAGGTTTATATTTCTACATATTCTCCCCACTCACCAATCCTGCCCAAGACCATAATCAGGATATTTCAGTCTCCTTCTCAGTCTCAGTGCAGGTGCTGAATAATCCATCGTTTGTGCCTTTGGTAAATCCAGATAGAACTGTTTCAAATCCCTCCTAACTATGCTTCCGTCACAAAATATTTGCACTTGAGATGGTTAATTTGTCCTCTCCACAGAATCTGTCAGGTAGACAGACAGTGCATGGTGGTCAAGTCATTTACTCAGAAGCAAGCGGCACAGAATAATAATCCTTTGGTGTCTCATGCAGGAAGTTGATGGAATGAAAATGAAATCATCACCACTAGTTTTCCACAGAAGCATATTTGTTTGCCTCATGTCCTTTAGAGAAGGCAATGGGTTATCCTTTCATGTTCAGGTCTCTGTGTGCCTGCAAACCCACAGCAATGGAGTTTACTCTTTATTATCCTGTGCAACAGCTGAATCAGCCACTTAGTTCAAGATCAGCATAACATGCTGGCCTGACCAGGGCTGCACACATTCCGTGAGAGCAGAACAAAAGGAAAGATAGCTCCCTTTCTCTGTCTGATTTCCATGTTCCTGCAAGTAATTTCCATTCAGGTAGGTGACCATTCCCTGTTTCAAATGAATTAGTTCTGACTGAGTGTCCCTCTGAATGTGATATACATCTTCATGTACACTTCTGTTGATGACTGATGCACAGTTGTAAGAAACGTCAAAATTCCACATCATTCGCAGTGCAAAGAGAAGGAATGGCTTTTTATACCAGCGGAAAGAAGCTGAGACAGCTAAGTGAGGGAACAGAATTATTGTGATCAACCCTAGAGTGTTGTTGTGATAGTATTTGGAGTATTGTGCACAGATTTTCTCTCCTCTATAAGGAATAATCCTCTTGACAGAAAGAGTATAAAGGAGTTTCACCAGACTAATTGTTGGGATGATTGTACAATCGGGAGTGCATGAGGATTAATCTGTTCGCTTTGAAGAATAAAAGGTAATTGCATTGAAACTTAAGACGATGGACAGTCACTCATTATATTCCAAACAGAACTAATACGGTGATAAATTCCATGTTTTTCTAACTTGGTTTACATGATTCTCAATGGCTTAAAAGACTCTGAGAATGTTCTCTCACTCCACGCCACTCCCCATTTCGATTGAGAGAGAGAGTCAGTCTTTAACTTAACTCTTCCAAAATTAATACAGTGCATTTGCTGTGTGATCATACATAGAACTTCACGTTATCCACCATCGCGACAGGAGCCACAGTACCTTCATTCTAAAACAGTTAACTATCCCCACCAGCTTCTGACCCCGACGGAGAACATGGGTCTCTCTTCTTGGAGATGGAAGATGCTTCCTTGAGGCTTGGCACAAAAAAATTGGCTTCCTTCCTCAAAGCCGGCAAAACACGTTAAAGTATTATTTGTTCCACAGGCAATGGAGCCACGAGGAACATTGTGAGCAGTCGATGAGTGCAGTCTCTGCTCCATTCGTTTTCCAAGTTGGAGCATCAATGACACCCTCCTATTCCTGTGTAAGTGTCTCGAGGGTGAATGGTCTCCACCTGGTTCTATAGAACAGGTTTAGAGGTCTTACTGGACTCTGCCTGTTCCTGTTTAACAGCTGAACGAACTGGCCAGACGCCTCCTCTTCCTGTGGAACAGGCCGGAGGATTGAATGGGATGTCCCTCTTCTTGTTCAGTCATTTCGATGGGCTGAATAGTTTCCACATATCCGGGTATAACCAGCTTGAGGTGCTGAATGAGCTCCTCTTTTAACTGTGGAAATGTGCAGTGCCTGGCTGTTCTGTTACATGAATGTTATCGACTCTTTAACAGCACAAACGTGAATGTTGTTTCAGTCTTGCTGAATATGGACACAGACCGGTTCAGGAGCTGAGTGGGGAAAAAATGTTCTGAATATTGTGCAATCATCATGATCACTCCGCTTCTGATCTTGGGATAGATGGGGGGCGTCGGGAATGGGGGCTCATAGACGTTGACGAAGGATCTGAAGATGTTTGTGCTGAGGAAGTTAATCTGAGGATCTCCTGAAGTGATGTCTCGGGACAGAGATGATTATCGGCCACCGACCACAAACATCTTCCTTTGTGCTCTGAAAGACCCCAACCAGTGAGGAGGTTAGACCTGATTCTCATTAAGCTCAAATAAGTAGGTGGTCCCAATGACATCCTCAGTCAACTATTGCCTTGATATCAAGGCCATTCACTCTGTCCTGAAGCCCTGTGTTCACCTCTTGTTCATATCAATATGTGACGGTGTATGTGTAGAGAGAGTTTTCCTCTCACAGAGGGTAATCAATGTCAGGAATTATCTGGACTAGAGAGTTAGGGGAGCTACATCACTGAAAGTATTTAAAGAGGTGGTACATAAATCTTTGACCTGTCAGAGAGCTGAGGAGTGTGAAGAACTGGGCATTAAGGAGGAGTTAATGCTAACAGTAGATCAGCCATGAACGTATACAATGGCTTGACCGTCCGAATTACCTATTCATGTTCCTTATGTTTTCATTTTCTGTAATTTCAAAGTAAACGGCTGTAATTTCCCTGGATGCACTGTTATTGTATACTGTAATCAGAGAGAGCAAAACATTTTTGAGTAATCTCTGAGTGAGGTATGGAGCTTTATTCAGAACGAATCCTGGTCAGGTCTAAGCCCAACAAATGAAGCACAAGTTGCAGAGGGGGCACTCTGTAAACAAAACAGAGGCGTCTTTCAAAACGAGCCTGGATTTCCAAATAACATTTTCCAATCTGTACCAATCAGTGTGTGACAGTTGTGAGGGATTATTTGTGATCCTGTGTTACTGTGAACCAGGTATTTGGAGCAAGTGGCCCCCATCTTCACCTTGCAGGAGCTTTGAGAGGTTGAATGCACCATAGTAACACGAGACTGTGGAGCAAGAGTGGGTCATCAGACACTTTGTCACGGCTCTGCCATGCACTATGATCTGATTGAGGTCTCAGCAGCACTTTGCTGTCAGTGTACCATTTCCCAACATTCATTTGTCTTTCAAAGGTCTTAGTTAGACAATTTTGAACAAATCGAAATATCCAGGCATCACAATCTTCTGTGGCACGGAATTCACACCTTAACAACCCTTTGAGAATCTTTTGTTCGTGGTCTGACCAATGTTGGAGGGTCACTCATGTCTTTTCCCACTCCTCTATTGGCGAAAGCAAATTTTAAATGGAACCAGTTGAGTGCTGTGTCCAATGATATAGGTATTGGACTGGGTAATTTTCTCGAAAAATCTGCGACACAGAAGGTTGAACTGTGAACAAATGGTAAAATGAGAGAGTGTCTCAAATATTTTTCTGACTTTGAAATTATTCTGCTCACACAAGTGTCTGGGAATGCGGATTTCTTCCCAGAACAGTTGGATTTGACTGAATTTCCTTTGCTTCGAGCTGTACAGAGATTCATATGAATCCTCATCAGGAATCCTCCACGAGTGGTAAAGATGACTCAGGACGTTTCTGCTCTCACGCCTTGTTTTCAGGCAGAACAAAGTAAGAGAGAGAGGCCAATTGGCTGCTGCTTCTGAAGCAAGTAATATTTTTCTCCGTCTCTGTGTGGAAAAATACAAGAATGTCAACTGAACACCAAACTGGACCATGTGCACTCTCCATGTCCATTCTCTGGAATGGATGATAATAGACTGTATGCTGTATGCAGCATCATTGCTGTTGTTGTGCACAGTGTATTTCACTAGCAAAAGAAAATAATTTGCTCGTTTTATGATTTGATGAGATGCTTATATACATCTGCGTAATTTTTAAAAATGGGTTGATATCTTCATAATATTTGTGTTAATACCACAGCATCTCATTCAAAAAATTATTATCTAGTTTTAGTCTTCATAAGAAGAGAAAATATGTATCCAGCTGAAAGACTTCTCTGAAAATCGTGGTTCAGTAAGATTTCTCATCTAACATATAAACAGATAATCCACGATAACAAAAGGCCTTCATTTCAGGAATGAGTAAAGGGAAGCATCTTTGAACATCTTTGAAAGTAATTGTATCCTTTTTTAAGTTTAGAGGATCAGAACTGCACCCAGTGTATCTGATGTGGTCTCAGCAATGTTCTGTACTGATACAGTGAAATATTCCTAATTAAACCCAATACCCGAAGCCACAACAGCAGCATTCCACTTACTTCCGAATCACTTGCTGCATCTGCAGGCAGTTTTCATATGATTCATGTACCGAGAATATGAAAAACATCTGCATCACAGAGTTCTGCAATCGCTCTCCATTTAAATTGTTCCCGACTGCAGTAGACAACTCACATTATATTATTTCTGCTGAGGATACGCTCATTTAGTTTCTCTGTCTACATCATAATGCATATTCACTACGTCCATTTGAAGATCTATTGAACGTGTTTTGGTGTACAAGGAAGTTCAGATTTGGTCCATTCAGTCCCTTCATCCAGATACTTTACATAGATTATTGATCATTCATTACCCTACAGTAATCGCTGAGTCAAAACTAGTAATAGTTTTGTTAAAAAAATCAAATATCGTTACTGTCTATTTCCTGATAGTGACAACATCCCTGTTCCTGTGCAGCAGTTCAGGCGGGTTGAATGGCCTCGTCCTATGCTGTGTAATGTCCTCAACGAGCTGAATTACTTCATCCTATATTCCTGTGTAATTCTTTGAAGGGGCAGAATGGTCTCCTCCCGTTTCATTGTAACAATCCAGTCTGGCTGAATGGGATGGTCCTCTACCCTATAATCGCACTGAGGGGTGGATTGAGGGAACAACACACGGGATAGGGGCAGCAGTATATTCCTGTAACGGCCGGGAGGGTGGATTGACGGAACAGCACATTGGAAAGAGGCAGCACTTGGCCATTTGGTGGCACCATTCAGAATGCTCATGGCTGATCCGAGTGTGTCTGACCATCCGTCTCCTGTCTGTTCCCAATAAATATTGACTCTCCTGTCCGGCAAAGATCAGTCAAGCTCAAACTATAATATGTAAATTAACCGAGTCTTCACTGCTCCCTTAGGATGAGGACACCACAGATAGCACAACAGTAAAGGGAAAGGGACAATCCTTCTTTCATTGTGGGAAACATTTTTTTAAAAACTGTGTTAACCTCATATCAAATCACTGCCCCTTTTCGGATATAGTGGTACAATAACTAGGAATAGACATTAACCATTCTGCCCTCCAATCTTTTCCCATATTACCACTGACTGTTTCCAATCAAATATGATGCTACTGCTGTCTCAGGAAGAGAATACCTGATAGCATAACACCAGACGAGTGTTAGAAAAGGGGCAGAATTAGACCATTTGGCCTATCGAGTCTGATATTTCATTCAGTAATTTCTAACATAATTCTCCTACCTTTGTGTCTTAATGGCACTCGTGTCTGTGTCTTAATGTGTATTTAAGCATGTGTGTGTCCATGTGCTTGTCACTTTTGTATTTGTGTGACTATGTCTGTCTGCCTTTGTATCAGCCTGTGTTTATCTATCTGTGTTTGTGTCTATTTGTGTGTGACTGTTTATGTATTTGTGTGCTTCTACATGTGTGCATGCTAATCTCCTTGCATGCATTGTGTATGTTAGTATATTGGGGTATTTACCAATACGTCTGTGTAATTCAATGCCTGCATCTCTGTGCAATGGAGTATCTGTTCTTCTGCAAGTGAGACAGATGAGGTTGGAGCTAACAGTAGGTTTGAATTGAGAATTGCTCTTTACTGAACACTGCTCCTTATTCGGTTGGTGGGACGTGGATGTTTCGGAATCTCTACAGAAGGCCTCCTGGTGCTCTCCAGAGCTCTCCAGGGTCCTCTCCACATATCAGGATAGGGGGATGAGGGAAGGGATATCCGGCACTCCACCACCCGGCTTGGCCCTTTCTCTCCTGTTCCAGGCTGCTTCTCCTGGAATGGGGGAAAGGGAGGGAATGCGTGAGGGTGGGAGTGGATGGTCCTGCTCTTAGTGCTGGACTAGGTGAGTTGTGACATGGTGAGGTGGCCGGAGGGAGTCTATACATAGTGTTGTATCCATGTAGTGCTATTAGTGTGCGGGGCTATTGCATCAGGGACAGAAAATGTGGGGGAGGGAAGGTGCTGAATTCAACAGTGAGTGTAGTCGTGCTTGAGCCTTATTGGAGTTTGAGTGTGAGCCTTGGTCGAGGGTAGGTGCTATAAGAGACATACAGTGAGTGTGAGGGAGCAGTGAGAATATACGGTGACACTTATCCTGACAGAGCGGAATGGATATTGATGCTTGTCCTGTATTGCTGTACATATCTTCAGATCATCTCAGCATCGAGGTGAGCCTCCCCGAATGTCTTATCCAATCTATCACTAAATCCGACACAGACCCTGTCGCTCAGATTCCACAGAATCAGTTAGCGTGGGTCTTAAAAACAGCAAGGAGAAACAAACTTGTTGTGTTATATATCTGAACCAAAACTGTCGCACAAATATTTTGCATCATATGCTCTGGAAATTATATATGCAACTATATGCAAAGGGAAGCTATGACATACTGATATTATCGCTGGGCTCTTAACCCAGAGACCCAGGTAATGTTCTGGGGACATGGTTTCAAATCTTGCCATGGCAGATTGTGGAATTTGAATTCAATAAGTACCTGGAATCAAGGGTTGATGATGATCAGGAATCCATTCCGGATTGTTGGAAAAACTCATCTGGTTCAGAAATGTCCTTTAGGGATGGAAACGGCTGTTCTTATCTGGTCTGGCCTGCATGTCACTCCAGATCCAAGGCAATGTTTTTGACTCTTAACTGCCGTCTGGCATGGCCAGTAAATGCTGGTTATCCAGCTAAGCCCCCCATCTTGTGAATGAGTAACAAATACTCGTGGGTTCTGCAGTAATAATGGATGGTGTCAAGTTGCATCGAAACTGAGTTAACTAAGTGACTGCTAATGTTGTGAAAAATAAATTCCTTAAGTGTACATCAGGTAGGTTGAAGAGTATGGTGTGAACCAAACCAGAGAGCAGATTATTTCGGATTTGGTGTTGTGTGAAACTGATTAAGGATGATCAGCCATGATCATATTGAATGGTGGTGCAGGCTCGAAGGGCAGAATGGCCTATTCCTGCACCTATTGTCTATTGTCTATTGTGTAGTCGGAAGGACTAATGACTAACCTTACTCTGAAGCATCGTTGATGAGTAGTGACATTAAAATGTTGTATTTTACACGGCATCTGCATTCAATGTGGAATATTCGAACATTCTGGTCAAACATCATGGAAGCCCAGAGGCGTGCGTGTCAAGTTCGCTCCAGTGAATTGGGAAAATACAATATAACATTCAGTCGGGGAAGAATGGGTGTTAGACCCATATACTCTTACAGCACGGAGACAGGCCATTCGGCCCAAACTGGTCCATTCCGAACAAAATATCCATTCACACTAACCCCATTTCCCTGCCATTTCCCTGTATCATTCTAATCCTTTCCTACCTCTGTATTTATCCAAATGTATTTTAAATTTTGTGAGATGTACCCGCCTCAACCACTTCTGCTGGCAGCTCATCCCATATGCATACCAGCCTGTGTTTAAAAGAAATTGCCCCTCAGGTTCCCTTTTACTCTTTCCCATCTGACCTTAAATTGATGCCCTCCAGTCCGTGATTGTCCAATCCTGGGGAAAAAAAAGACTGAGTGCATTCACTCTATCCATGCCTCCCATGATCTTACACACTACTATCAGATCCTCCTCAGTCTCATACATTCTAAAGTAAAAACTCCGAGCTTGTTCAACATCTCACCATAACTCAGACCATTGAGTCTTGGCAACATCCTTGTAAATTTGTTCTGCACTCTTTCCAGTTTAATAACATCCTTCCTCGAACAAAGTGAACAAAACTGAACATGATGCTATAAGTATTGACTCGCCATCATCTTGTATAACTGCAACATAACTCCCTAATTTCGATACTCAGTGCTCAAACCGATGAAGGCCAGTGAGTCAAAAGCCTTTTTCAGTGCCTTGTCTACCTGGGACCCCACTTACAAAAAACCGTGCACCTGAATTCCAAGGTCACTCTGTTCCACTGCATTCGTTAAGGCCTTGCAATTCACCATGAAACTCCTGCCTTGATTTGACTTTCTAAAATGCAAGAACTTACACTTATCTGAATTAAACTCAATTTGTCGTTTCTCGGCCGACTTCCCCACCTGATGAAGGTACTGCTGTAATTTCTGTAATTTCTAATAACCATCCTCACTGTCCACGATACCACCTATTTTAGTATCACCTTGAAACTTACAAATCATGCCCGTACATTCTCATCTAAATCATTGATATGTGTAATATATTAATATATGGTCCCAGCACCGACCCCTGAAGTATTACTCATCACAGGCCTCCAGTCCGACAAGCATCCTTCCACGATTACCCTCTTCCTCCTATCATCAATCCAATTTTGGACCTAATTTGCCAGCTCCCACTCAATTCCATGTGATCTACCCTTCCAGAGCAGCGTACCATGTGGAACCTTATTGAAGGCCTTACTGAAATCCATATAGACTATATATACATCCATGCCCTTGTCAAAGTTACTGGTCACTTCATCAAAGCAGTCTAACAAATTTGTGAGCCATAATCCCCCATTCACAAGGCCCTGTCTTTCCAAATGCATGTATATCTTCTCCCTCAGAATCTTCTCAAGTAACTTACCTGCAACAGATTTTAGGTTGACTAGCCTATAGTTCCCCGGTTTTTATTTGTAGTCCTTTGTGAATAACAGCACAGCATTCAATACCCTCCAATCCTCCAAGACCTCACCCATTGGCGACTGATGATGCAAAAGTACCAACTAGGGCCCCCACTATTTCTTTCCTGTCCTCCTGCAGTGTTCCTGAATATATATGGTCAGGACCAGGAGATTTATAGAAATACTACAGAGTCTGAAAAATATGTCTATTTATTTCAGGTAAAACACCCAAAAGTGAGAAAGTGAGTTAACAATGATTATCATAATAATTAAAGATTATATTTGTCACAGGAAGTGACTTCAGAAGAATTCCATATATTGTGGAATCCTGAGAATTCTCAGAAATTTACGATCCAGAAAAGGAGGGCCATGAAACGGGTAAGGAAATCAAAAAGCGAACATGCATGCAAACAAACAAGAACACAAAGTCTGCGTAAATCTATGTTCTATATTTCAAAGGAAAGAGAAAAGCAAAGTCAAATGTGGAAATCTGCAATCAGGAGAGACAAGCTTATTATGGATAACAGGAAGATGGCCAAGCAAATAACCAGTTACTTTGCCTCTGTCTTCATGGAGGAGGATCCAGAAAATCACCCAGAAATACAATGTCATTATATAAGACTTGTGGATCAAAAGACATAAAGTCAATTTATATCAGTAACAACGCTCTACTTGAACATACAGCTGGATTGAGCATTGCTAACCTTGACAAACCAGATGTACTTCATACCAAAATCTTCAGAAATAAACTACTAATAGGAGTATTAGTTGCACTGCCGATGACTGTGTTCTATTATCTAGTGCATTGTGCATCGTTTGCATCCAAGCACTATAGATGTACAGTAGTGATCCCAGCATCTACAAAAGGAAGAAGAGAGAGTGTGGAGAACAGCAGACCAATTAACTTGATATTTGTGGGGAAATTGTTGGAGTCTATTATATAGAATGTGATATTCGTTATTTAGAAATTAACAGCAACATTGGAGAGAATCAGTATGCATTTCTGAAAGGGAAATCATACTTGACAAGCTTTGGAATTGTTTGAAGTTGATACTTAGAGCAGAGATAATGGGGAACCAATACAATTGGCTATTTTAGATTATCTGAAGGCTTTTCATAAGAACTCACACAATGAGTTCGTAAATGCAATGAATATGAAGCGTATTTGGCGGAATATATGCAATTGGTACGTTAAAGTTTCGATTGCCTTCCTTTAAGGGAGTCAGAACATAGATGTAAAAACATGTTGAAGCAGTTTAACAGCGTGTTGGTGAGTACTGTACCTGGAATATTGAGTACAGTTTTGGTCACCAAATTTGAGAATGATTATACTGACCACAGAGGAAGTTCAATGGACATTATCCAGATTAATCCCTCAATTGGCGAGATTGCGTGATGAGGAAACTGCCTGTGTTCTCTAGAGTTTCAAAGAATGAGATGTGGGTCACTGTGAAATGCATAAAATTCACAAAACATGTGATAAGTTGGAAATTAACAGGATGTTTCTACGCCTGCCTAATACACAATCAAGGGAAATAATGGCAGGATAAAGGACAGACCATTTAAGACTGCAATAAGGAGGAAATTCTGCACGCGTAAGGTGCTAACTAATACAAAGGCATGGAAATCTGCCAGCAGGGCAAGATTAGGGAGAATTCCCAGATATTCTACAAGTGTGTCCAGCGGAACAGAATGACCAGGGTACAGGTCGGACTCATTAGTGACTTGCCAAATTGCATCCAAATCAAGTTTAGTGGTAGGAGACACAAGGTGGTGGTTGACTCCTTGTGTGACTGGAGGCCAGTGTCCAATGGTATCCTATAGGGATCAGTGCTGTGTCCCTTATTATTTGTGATTCGGAGGTGCAGGATTTGGACTGGGTGGACAATGCTAAAAATCGCAGAACAACAGCTTATAGTCCAACAGGTTTATTTGGCGGAAATACCTTTCGAAGTGCTGCTTCTTTATCAAAGCGCACAATCACCTGATGAAGAAGTAACGCTTCGAAAGTTAGTGCCTCCGAACAAACCTGTTGGACTCTAATCTGATGTTGTGTGATTTTCCACTTTAGTATTTGTGGTACTCATAAATGATGTAGCTGTGAATATGGACGAGTGTGATAAGTAAGTTTGTGTTTGATAAGCAGATTGGCCGGTTGGTTGGCAGTAAGGAGGAAGGCGTTAATTTACTGGAAGATACAGATGGAATGGTCAGCTGGGAAGATCAATGGCAGATGGAATGTAACCCTGATAAATATGAGGTGATACACTTTGGAAGAAGGAACCAGACTGGAGAGGACTCAATGAATGGTAGCACACTAGGAAGGTCAGAGGGTGCTTCTCCACACGTCCCTGAATGTGATGGACACGTTAATACACAATTTGGGAAAGTATAGGGGACTGTAAACATAACCTTAATTCATTGAGGCACAGATTATAAGAGCTATGCGGAACTTTGGTGATGCCAAGATGGAATATTGTGTGTAGAACTGGGAATCACATTACATGAAGGATGTGACTGCATTGGAGGGGGTGCAAAGGAGATTCACCAGGATGTTCTCTGGGATGGAGCATATCAGCTATGGAGAGAGGCTAGGAGTATATAGCAAGGATCGTGGCTTGGTCGCCAGCTATTGCCAATACACATCATTTATTTGGTTGTGTGTCTCAAATGGAATATTCCCAAGTTTGCTGACAGCACTAAACAGTGTCAGCTTGTGAGTGGGTGAGGAGGAAGTAAAATGCAGCTTAAAAAGCTTGGGTTGTTTAGTTTGGAGAAGAGGAGGCTGAGGGGGATGTGATTCTGTAGGATAGGATTACGAGGAGCATGGCCAGTGTGGATGGACAGCAGCTGTTCCTTTTAATAAAAGAGCTACACTTTTAAAGTGAAGGGTTTGGGGTTTAGTGAGGATTTGAAGATTGCTCTTCACCCAGAGTGTGTTGGGGTCTGAAATGCTTTTCTTGAGAGGCGAGTTGTCATAGTAACCTCAAAACCATGAGAAAAGACACGGCAGTGCACTTGAAATGCCTTAAGATTCACACCTACGGTTATTGCGTCAGAAATTGGGTCTAATGTAGACCGTGCTGTATTTCTGATAGTACAGAGTCTTTGCTTCTGTGATCGTATGGCTGTGGAAGGCCAATCACTGAGAAGCTTAAAATAGGAATTGATAGGTTTCTTAAGAATATCATAACAAAGTTTATAAGACAGAACTTATAATATTTTCTGAAAATATGTCAATGGCAAAATTAAGGGAAATAAATGTGCAGCTTTCCTACAGTTTGATACCAGATAATTGAGGACCGGGAAATAGCAGAACTATGGAGCAAATACTTCAGTTTTGCCTTCACAGAAGAAAACAAAACAAAAAAGAAAACTTCATAGTAATACGAGGGAACTTTAGTCTGATGAGAAAAAAAGGGAATAGAATTTAATTATCAACTAAACAGTTTAGAGGAAGTATCGGATTGAAATTAATGGGCATAGACAAAGTCAACAGAGATTCATGAAATAGGAATCATATTTGAGAAAGTGGCTTTTAGCTAAATTGTGTAGAAGCTATCAATGCAATACGAGTGGAATTTCAGAATGACTTTTGATAAAGCCCCAAGCCTATTGTGCAAATTCGAATCCTGTGGGACTGGGGCTAATACATGGACATGGTTCTCGAAGGACAGAGCTGGCAGGAAACAGTGAGTAGGAATAAAATAACGTGTTTAAATGGAAGGCTAGGAGTATATAGCAAGGATCGTGGCTTGGTCGCCAGCTATTGCCAATACACATCATTTATTTGGTTGTGTGTCTCAAATGGAATATTCCCAAGTTTGCTGACAGCAGTAAACAGTGTCAGCTTGTGAGTGGGTGAGGAGGAAGTAAAACAAGCTCCAAGGTGACTGAGACAAGTGAAATGACTGGGCAAATACGTGGCGGATGGAGAGCAATGGGAGAGATGAGATGCTGTGTACTCTGATGGGAACAATAGAATGGCTGCCTATCATTTGAAAAGGGAGTGGTTGAAAAATGTTGCTCTAAAAAGGAACTTAAGCTGCATTTTTGTTTATTTCTGAGCAGCCCCCGAGATCATGTCAGGCAGTGAGTTCTAAATCCAGGTGTCAATACTGGGAATGGCATTGGCACGCTGAGCAGTGTATATAGACCCAGCAAGTGGGGAGTTGTAACATTGAAAGGAATCTGGATCTCCTTTACCACCAGTCACTGAAAGCAATATTTCAGGAGCAGTGAGCAGGTACGAAGATAAATGCTGTTTTCACCTTCATTTCAGGGGTATTTGAGTACAGGAGTAAGAGTATCTTACTGCAGCTATACAGGGCCTTGGTGAGACATCATCTAGAACATTGTGCAGCATTGTGTGCAGTTTTGGTCTCTGTTCCTAATAGAGGACAAGCCTGACATTGAGAGAGAGCAGTAAAGGATGACCAGAATGATCTCTGGGATGACAGACTTGTTGTGGGATCTGAGTTTGGGCGGACTGGACCTGTGTTCCATGCGGTTTAGGAAAATGAGTGGAGATCTCAGTGAAATATATAACACTCTGATTGGGCGAGACAGATTGGAAGCAGGGATGATAATTCACCTGGCTCGGATGTCTAAAGCAAGGGGCCACAGTATCAGGCACAGACAGGCCGCTTTGCATTGAGGTGAAAATAAATGTCTGCACTCTGAGAATGGCGAACCAGGTGTGCTCTCTTGCAGTTCAGTCTGTGGAAGTCATGGCGCTGAATATAAATAAAAATTTCTGGAAATTAAAGGGATAGGGAGAGCGCAGGAGTACGGTGTGAAGATAGCAGATCAGCTATCAGTCCAGGTTGTTCACCAATAACACGGTAATTGTGTTTCTGTGGAACACTGGTTGTCGAAAATCATGCAGTATTAATGATGGGGTCTATGGAAAAAAGAGGGTAAGGGGCGAACCACAAAAAATATCGTAAAAACCAAAAATTAAGTTTGGTCTAACACACACACTAGTTCAGTCTAAACAAATCTTTAAATCACACGTTGTAATGGAACAGTGCCGTAAATGTAACACTTTCACACTGCAGTCACTCGCTGTACTTTTCACCAGAAAGAAGGTGGGGGCTGAATAACCACGTGATGCCGATGGGGAATTCCAGGTCTCCTCAGTATTCTCTCCACAGTTTGAAATAAAGTTCTTTCTAACTGTAGTCTTCAATTTACAGTCTCAGGCTCAGTTTCAAGGCTTCCTGACCGCATTGCATTCCTGTTTTAGCTGACCACATTGTTTGTACAGTTTGCAGAGAGGATCTTGAGGCAGGGTTTGGTTGTTCAGCTGGTTCCTGGCAAGGAATCGTGTCACAGTGAACGGGAATTCACTTTATCGAAAAAAGATTCACGAATCACATTGCAGCCAAATTGTATTTAATCAACACGTGTTATCGGAGAACTGCCTGTACATTGAATGGAGGAGCAAAACTGATGGGCTGAAGGGACTACAGTAGTTCTCATTTTATATTTCACAATGTTTAAACATAGTAAGGGATATGACTATTGTATGGGGAAAACTGCACTGAGGAGATGTTAGGCCATTAACTAGCACAGGGAAAGCTCAATGTGTTGTATGACGTACTCCTGTCACAATGTTTCTCTGCAATGTGTGGGAACGCTCTGCAAATATTGCCACAAGCTCTCAACTGTTAGGAAAGAGATCTCTGCAGGGTAGACAGGATTGTGTTACCCATTCCCTTTTCTACTAACGAGGCTGGGGCCTGGCGTTCGGTACGGGTTTATCATTTAAGACGTCAGTGCAGTTTGATATAATTGAGTGTCTTGCTTGGCCGATTCAGAGATCATTGAAGAGTTTATCACATGTCTGTGTGTCTGGAGTCATTTTTAGGCTACCAGGAAAGCACGGGAGATTCACTTCCTGAAAGTACATTGGGTAGGGAATCGAAGTTTACAACTGATATTGAACACAAGATCACTATTACTGACACCAGATTTTAGATCTTGATATTTTATTAATTGTTTTTAATTTGCACCAGATGCCAGAGCATTAGCCTGGATTAGTAATCCAGTGACATTTCCACAACAGCTCCATCCCCACATGGGGGACCTATCAGAAACCACACTGAGCAGGTTATTTCTTTGCTGTTGACAGATCTGTCAAATTTGAACTCCCACCAATTTAACTGTCGTGATGGGACTGAAGGACGAGTAAAGAGTCAGATTGCAGTAATCCTCCTCTTATCGGATTGGATATAGTTGAGTAATTTTCCACATTGCCAGGGAGATGTCGGAGTTGGAGCTGGAATGAAACAGCTTCCCCAGGGACACGGCTTGTTTTGCAGCACAAGTCTTCAGTCCTATTGCAGGAATGGTGTTCAGGGCCCACTGCATTAGTAGTATCTACAGTGTCCAGCTGTTTTTTCATGTCACGTGCTGTGAATTAAATTGGTTGAAGACTGCCGTCTGTGATTCTGTGGGCATCATGGTGAGGGTGAGGTGGATAATCGACTCAACACTTCTGGCTCAGGATGGTGCAGAGACTGCACCTTTTACATTGACGTACAGGGCTGTTCCATCATTTATAGTGCGGATATTTGTGGAGTCCTCTCTTCCAGTAAGTTGTTTAATGGTCCATCGACTTTTATGCATGGATTTGACAGAACGACAGAGCTGAGATCTGATTTGTCAGTCTTGGGATCATTTTTCCCTCTGTATCAGATGTTAGTCCTGCTGTTTGTAGTGTAGCCAGTCAAGTGCGGTCACATTAATGGGTTGTCATCAGGTTTAGGTGCACGTGATTTCGACCCGACCATGTTCACCCACACTCGTCACTGACCCATGGATCAGCTTGATGGAAATGGTGGATGGATGGACTATCCTGGGGGAAAAGTTACAGATTGTCATTGAAATCTACCGCATCAGATGATGACCCAGTTTTAACTGCAATATCTACAATTCAATTCTACTGACTGCCCCCCAGTTCACACCGAGACCTATTCACCCGTCAGCCATGTACTCAGTGACCTACTCTTGTGTCTAATGCGGAAATACTTCCATTTTCATATTCTCATTCTGCTGGAAGTCTTTCCTTGGTGTCACGCCTCCAACTTTTTACAAAAACAATATCCATTTAAGGTACTAATCTGAATCTTTTCCTTGCAGTCGTGCCATCTTCTATATTTGAAGTGAATGTGTTTCCGTCTGTTTTTGTTTCCCCAGACCATGAATCAGAGCTCTGCAGTATCAGTGATGCCAGCCTTATGCAGTTTCAGAGTCAAGGAACTTGTCACCATGCGTTACTCTTCAGTTCCCAGTGCATGGCGCTCCATGTTGGACAGGATGTTTGGGCATCTTTGATAATATGTCTTTGGAAATTGTTCAACAAACAGAAATTGCTGAAGAAATTGCTAAAAGTGTTGCAGAATTTTGTGGAGTGAATGCAGAGTTAAAGTTTCAGGTCCAGTGAAACTTCTACAAAGGTTTTTGTATTTTTATTTCCACTATCCATAATTATTTGCTTAATTGAAGATTTGTTCCGTGCCTAATCATTTCTGGAGAAACTCAGCAGGTCTGTGAACATCTGCAGAGACAGAGAAAAAGAGTTAGCGGTTCCAGTCCAGTGTGACAATTCTTCAAAACTGAATACAATTGCAAAATGGTCTTTTAATCCCTTGCCAGAAGTAGAGGATGGGTCGCAGGAAAAAGAGGGTGTTGCAAAAGAAAAACGGGCTTTTAGCAGTGGTGACCGAGAAGATTCTGTCTAACGGGTCGAATTTAAGGTGTGAATGGAGGAAAGGGGTTCTCTCTATTGAATGCAAGATAAGGAAGACACAACCACACAAAGTCATACGGAGGCCAGGAGGGAGAATGTTGACCATGTGGTATAAGACCATAGACCATAAGACATAGGAGTGGAAGTAAAGCCATTCGCCCCCATCGAGTCCACTCCGCCATTTAATCATGGCTGATGGGCATTTAAACTCCACTTACCTGCATTCTCCCCGTAGCCCTTAATTCCTTGTGACATCAAGAATTTATCAATCCCTGCCTTGAAGATATTTAGCCTCCCAGCCTCCACTGCAATCCATGGCAATGAATTCCACAGGCCCCCACTCTCTGGCTGAAGAAATGACTGCTTTTCTGTCCTGAATCCACCCCCTCTAATTCTAAGGCTGTGCCCACGGGTCCTAGTCTCCTTGCCTAACGGAAACAATTTCCAAGTGTCCACCCTTTCCAAGCCGTGCATTATCTTGTAAGTTTCTATTAGATCTGCCCTTAATCTTCTAAACTCCAATGAATACAATCCCAGGATCCTCAGCCGTTCCTCGTATGTTAGACCTACCATTCCAGAGATCATCCATGTGAATCTCTGCTGGATACGCTCCAGTGGCAGTCTGTCCTTCCTGAGGTGCGGGGCCCAAAACTGAACACAGTACTCCAAATTGGGCCTACCCAGAGCTATATAAAGTCTCAATAGCACAAGATTTATTATATAAATCTGGCCACAGATACATTTTAACTGTCGTGATGATCGCCACTTTACACAAAGGAATTCAGCTGCTTGACTTCTTATTGGCACTAGGAAGCGTTTCATGCTGCCTTAGTATTGTAATATGGAGAAAAACAAATCACAGCATGACGGTTGGGCTGAGTATTGGTGACCTGCCATTTTTAATATTGTTTCAATTTTGGATTGCTTATCTTTAAACGCTTGTTCTTGAAGTTAGTATCAGATGGAGTGTACAATGTTTAGCGGTGACATTATAGAAACTTACAAAATCATGAAAGGTATGGATAGGGTGAATAGCCAAGGTCTTTTCCACAGGATAGTGGAAACCAAACATCGAGGAAATAGGTTTAAGTTGAAAGAGGGTCGATTTAAAAGCGATGAAGAGTCAGCGGTCTTACACTGAGGGTGGTGTGGGTATGGAATGAGCTTCCAGAGGAAGATTGGGAGATACAAGGAGAGCTACAACATGTAAAACTCATTTGTACAAATATTTAGAGGCCTATGGGCCAAATGAAATCAAATGGGACGAGCTTAATTTGGAAATCTTGGCCAGCATGGACATTTAGAAAAGCTTCACGCAGAGTCAGTGTGGTTCTGTGAAAGGTAAATTATACTTTGCCCTGTAAAATCATGCAAAGTATTTCTGGAGATGCCTGAAAATGTAACAAGTGGACTTGATACAGGGGATTTGGTAGACACCAGGCTTTCCAGACATTTTCCTCAAGGTATTACAAATTAAAAGTTCTTACACAAAACAGAATTTCCAGGATGTCACATACTGTATTAAAATGGGATGATGATTGCTTAACACAGAAATCGGAGAGTCAGGATTAATGGATCTTTATGATAAAGGTGTACCTGCTGGAGTACTACAAATAGCAGTGTAATGGCATCAGTTATTTGCAATCTATGCTGACAGCCTGAAGGAGGGAGCTGAGTGCAATATACATCCGAGTTTGAGGATAACACTGAGGATTAAAAGGGAGGCTGTTATTTAATGGAGAGGACTTCCAGAAAAGGAACAGTACAAAGACTTTGGAGTCTTCCTGTGTATGAAACGTAAAGTCAGCATGCTGATGTAGCAAGTACCTCGGTTGGTACATTAGGCAGTTTGCTGGGATGAAAGGGTTGAGTTATTGAGAATCTCTAAAATGGTGAGGTGATTATTCATTGGGGTTTAAATGAATGAAGAGTGATACTGCTGAAACATTCAAGACACAGAAGGGGTTGGAGAAGGTAGATGTTGAGAAGTTGTTTCCATTCTTTTGCAAAGTGTCGAACTCGTGGATATAGATACCGAATATGGAACATCGATTTCAATCTGAGATGTAGAGTAATGTCTTCTCTCTGAAGGTAGTGTATGTCTGGAATTCCCCAACCCAGAGAGGTGTGGAGGGATACAAGGAGTCGGGAAGAAAGTGTAGTTGAGCACTGGAGTAGATCAGCCATGTTCTTATTAAATAACAGGGTTAGCTTGAGGGGTCTATTGACCTACGCCTGTTCCTATTTATTCATTTCACATGTTATGCTTTTGGAAAGAAACGGGTTATTTTACTGGAAATCGTGTTGTACAATGTTGCATTCAGGGAGAGCAGAGGATTTGATATTTTAACCCTGGGTGGGGTATGTGGCTGTATTCCCAGCGTATCTGGGTCTGCAACATAAACCATATTTGGAGCAGAAGTTAGAGAGAGGGGAGGCCTGCAAACAGGGATTGAGGGGTGGGGGTGGGGTCACTTCCTGATCCAGCCTGGATTTTCCAAGTGCATTTCCAAAACTACACCTAACCATCGGAGTGGCCTCGATCTGCCCCTGTTTAGCAGATCCTAGGGCTGAATGGAACATCAGAACATAGGGCTGAGGGACACAAGTGTGCCATTTGGCCCTATGACACTACTCCACCAGTAAATAAGGTCATGGATCATCTCATTTTGATCCCAGCTGCACTTTTCTTTCCATGCACCATTATCCCTGATTAACCTGTCCATGGAAAATCAGACAAAGCCAGCTTCGATATGATATAAAGATCCAGCTATCTCAAACTTCTGAGAAAGAGAATTCCCACTTGACTGAAATCCCACTTTGTGACTTTCTCATAATTCCTTCTCTGACGGAGGTTGGAAGGTGTCACTGTTTCCTTTTCTCGTCCCATTCATCCACTGCTCACACGAAAATTTAAATGTAACGAGGTTGGTGATATGGCCGATGATAAAGTTCACAGATTGAGTCAGGTTCAGTGACAGGAACAAGTCAGGCAGATTTCTTTAGTCAGCCACAAGTGACTAATAGAACTAACGGATGCGCATGGTGGATCTGTGGTTAGCACTGCTACCTTCCATCATCAAGTAGCTGCGTTAAATTCCAACCTCGGGCAACCGTCTGTGTGGATTTTGAACACTCTTCCCATGTCTGTGTGGTTTCCATGCCACAGTCCAAAGATATGGAGCTTAGAGCGAATTGGCCATGCTAAATTGCACATAGTGCCCAGGGATGTTAGATGAGATAGGTTAGTCATGTGAAATGCAGGGTTACATGGAAAGAGTAGGGTTGCAGGTCCGGGGCGGGGGGGGGGGGGGGGGGGATACTGTTACGAGGGTCAATGTGGACATGATGGACGGAATGTCCTGATTCCACACTGTAGAGATTCTATAAAAAAACAACAAGAAGTTTGGACAATGCAAACATCCATTGGCTATCTATCTGATCAATCTCCTCTAGGTTTTGCATGTTTCAATGAGATCTCCTCTCATTCCGAGAGTAACTTGTTAAAGCCTTCATAATATCAGACCCACATCCCGGGAATACATGAAGTGAAACATCTCCGAACTGCTTCCAATTTAATTATATCCTTTCTCAGGTCAGGAGACAAAAATAATCTCTCACACAGATGGTGTTAATTTTTGTTTTCTCAATGGTGAGAATATTTGGAACTCTCTTTCCCGCAGATCATTGGAGGCAGAGATATTGAATATGCTTGAGGCACAGACAGAAGATTCATAAATAATTACGGAGTCAAGGATTATCGGGGAATGGGAGGAATGTGCAGTTTTGGGGAAATGCTGACAGTGTACAAAATCACACTGCTCCAGAACATCCAGGAATATAATGTTAAATGAAATGATAATATCGATAAAATGTTAAGGGGAAATCCAAGATGGTGGCGATCCAGAAGGTCTGCTTTGTTGGGCTCTGCATCACAGCAAGTACAAAGTGCTTCCCTAACCCACTCCATCCCAGCTATTGACTTAAAATGCTTAGTTTTCGAAGGTTTGAGAGTTGGCAGTTGCAGTAGTCTTAGTTTGTGTCGTTTTTAAGCTCTATGAGACTTTGTTTATTAATGATCAGTTATTCAAGTTCTTCCTCTCTCCAGATCAAATGTTGCGACAGTGTGTTCTGGATAAAGATGTGCTTAAATGGTGCACCTGGAACATAGGGGAGCCATTAGCCAGAAAAGAGGAAAAAAATGCTTTCTAGTCTTAAAAAGAGAGGGTGGATGTTGTCCTAATGCAGGAGATGCACCTTGATGACAAAGAACATTTGACATTACAGCAGGTCGAGTTTGATCGGGTTTATTTCTCCTCTTCTAATACTACGAGTAGGGGAGAAGCCATAATGGATAAAAAGAATCTTCCATTTAATCTACTCGATTGTATTTGACATTCATGGAAGGCTCATAATCCCCAAAGCCTTGAACTATGGTAAATAATACAGTATTTTGATTGTTTATTGTCCTACCCTTCCCCCGGTACGCCCTCTTAAAATCCTGGTCGATGCATTTTCCCAATTCAGCTGTCTTGCATCGTGGCACATTAAAGTTTCAACTGTCTTCTAGACCTTCCGGTGTACAGAATGTCCAAAGTTGCCCCAATACCCTCGTTATAATCTAAGCAATTAGTGGATTTGTGTGCAGAACTAGAGCATGGATGTCTTGAGGCAGATCCACATCACAAGTCGGGATTTTATTTTCCTCTTTAACTCGCAGAAATGCCACAGGAGTGGTGATACCTTCCCCATCCCTGCCACAATCTTCGATTCGGTGGCATCCTGCAAAATTGGGAATATTGCAACTTCTGACCAAGAGGAAACCCACGCAGACACGGGGAGAATGTGAAAGCTCTAACACAGTCAGTCACCTGAGGGGGGAATTGAACCCGGGTCTCTTGCACTGTGAGGTAGCAGTGCTAACCATTGTGCCACCGTGCCACCCACCGTGAGGAATTCAAATCTTTCTTAGCCATTCATTCAGATTCAGCCAGTAAACCATCCACTATATGGGAAAATTCTAAGGCTTATGCCAAGGGAATAATTATTCCTTAGGTTGCAATAAAGTTTTTTTTTCATCGTATGTTAGTGTCTGGGTCGCTGAGGACTCGGCATCAATATGGCTAGACATTGAGCCCTCTCAGACAAAATGAACCCTTATTGGTCTGTTGTTCTTAGATAAAATGACAACATTTATGTTGTATTGTCATAAACTAATGATCATCAATACTATGAAAACTTGAAGGACAATGCGTCAGATCGAGGACAATGCAGCCAATACGAGGTTTCTTACCCCTATAATTGGTATACCGGTTGTAAACTGGGGATACTGGATTCCAGGTATAAACTGTGAGCAGCCAGGAGTGTGCCTTGCTTGAATAATTTAGAATTAGTATAATCCCTACAGTGTGGATACAAGCCCTTGGGCCCAGCAAGTCCACGTCGACCCTCTGAAGAGTAGCCATCCAGACCCATTCCCCTACCATCCTATATTTACCCTGACTAATGCCCAAACCTACACATCCCTGAAGTGTGATTTGTCAATGGCTAATTCATCTAACCTGCACATCTTTGGACTGGGGGAGGAAACCCACACAGACACAGTTGAGAATATACTAACACAACACAGCCAGTCACCCAAGGCTGGAATCAAACACGTGACCCAGGTGCTATGAGTCAGCAATGCAAACTACTGAGCCACGACATGTTACTTGAGGGAGAAACAATGATATCATTTTAACAAATAGCTAGTAAGTATGGACTACCTAGTAGAGACCTCTTCTTTTTTTTAGATTAAAGATTTGATTAAAAAGCACAATTTTAACAGACACTGATAGATCCGATACAGAGAAGCAGGTGATTATTGTAAAGAATACACTCTCTCTCAGTTCCCTTTACCATTTGTTGGTGAGTGTCTCCTCAGACAAGACTGTGCAGCTGCGTGAGGTCTGTGCAAGAGAGTTGGGGGTTTAGATCTCTTCGGAGACATGGGAGGATATTTGTGGAAATGCTCAAAGGATTTTAATCTGTAATATGACCCATTCCATACAATTGAAAGTTCTTCATAGGTTCTATCTGACCCACGATTTTCTCTCAAACTTCAAAGTGGGATTATCTTCAGCATGTCCTAAATGCAGAATGACTACAGACACTCTTACTCGTTGCATGTGGTCCTGCTACAGGCTTTGTATATATTGGAGCTCTGTGTTAGGTGTGGTAGAGTGGGTCTTGGGGACCGAATTGGAGGTGAACCCGGTTTCTCTTTTACTGGGCCTGCCCAGATTATCTTACATAGATGCACATGGGGGAAAAAATATATCCTTACTTTCAGTGCTAGGAAAAATATTCTGTTGTGTTGGATGTCTGAAGACTCCGCGGGTCTGTTGGGTCTTTGGAAGCTCATCATGGAGAATATCCCTTTGGACTCTCTCCCCATCATGGCGCACCAAAAAAACAGAGATTAATATAAATCATAGAGTCATAGAGATGTACAGCATGGAAATAGACCCTTCGGTCCAACCCATCCATGGCGACTACATATCCCAAACAAACCTAGTGTCACCTGCCAGCATCTGGTCAATAACCCTCCAAACATTTCTTATTCATTTACCCATCCAAATGCCTCTTAAATGTTACACTTGTATCAGCCTCCCCGAAATCATCTGCCAGCTCATTCCATACACGTACCACTCTCTGTGTGAAATTCGTAGTTCGCTATTATATATTTTCCCCCCTCACCCTAAACCCATACCCTCTCGTTCTGGACTCACCGACCCCAGGGAAAATACTTTACTTACTTACCATACCTATGCACCTCATAATTTTGTAAACCTCTCTCATGTCATCCCTCAGCCTCCGACGCTCCAGGGAAAACAGCCACAATATGTTCAGCCTCTGTCTATAGCTCAACTCGTCCAACCCTGGCAACATCCTTGAAATCTTTTCTGAGCACTTTCAAGTTTCACAGCATCTTTCCAATGGGAAGGAGACCAGAATTGTTCGCAATATTCCAACAGTGGCCTAACCAGTATCCTGTACAGCCGCAACATGATCTTCCAACTCTGTACTCAATACTCCAACCAATAGATGAAAGCATGCAAAAAGCCTTCCTCACCATCCTATCTACCTGCGACTCCACTTTCAAGGAGCTATGAACCTGCAATCCCAGGTATCTTTGTTCAGCAGCACTCCCTCTGACCTTACCATTAAGTGTATAAGTCCTGCTAAGATTTGCTTTCCCAAAATGCAATATCTCGCATTTATCTGAATTTAACTCCCTCTGCCACTTCTCAGCCCATTGGCCATTTGGTCAATCTGAGTTGATCCACTTCACTCTCCACTGCACCTCCAATTTTGGCGTCATCGGCAAACTTACTAGCTGTACCTCTGATGCTCGCATCCAAATCATTTATGTCAATGACAAAAAGTAGTGAATCCAGCACCGATCCTTGTGGCACTGCACTGGTCACAGGCTCCCCAGTCTGAAAAACAACCCTCCACCTCGACCATCTGTCTCCTCCCTTTGAGCCAGTTCTGTATCCAAATAGCTAGTTTTCCCTGTATTCCATGAGATCTAACAATGTCATTCAGTCTCCCTTTGGTAACCTTATCAAAACCCTTATTGAAGTCCATATGGATCACATCTGCCCTCATCAATTCTCTTGGTTACTTCTTCAAAAAATTCAATCAAGTTTGTGAGACATGATTTCCCATGCACAAAGCCATGTTGACTATCCCGAATCAGTCCTTGCCTTTCCAAATACATGCACATCCTGTCCCTCAAGATTCCCTCAAACAACTTGCCCACCACCAACGTCAGGTTCACAAGTTTATAGTTCCCTGGCTTGTCCTTAACACCCTTCTTAAACAGTGGCACAATATTAGCCAACCTCCAGTCTTCTGAAACCTCACCTGTGACTATCGATGGTACAAATATCTCAGCAAGAGGCCCAGCAATCACTTCTCTAGCTTCCCACAGAGCTCTTTGGTAGACCTGATCAGGTCCTGGGAGTTTATCCACCTTTACCCGTTTCAAGACAACAAGCACTACCTCCTCTGTAATATGGACATTTTGCAAAATGTTACCATCTATTTCCTTCGTTTTATACCTTCCATATTCTTTTCCACAGTAAATACTGATGCACAATACTTATTTAGTAACTCCCCCATACTTCCTGTGCTAGGAAAAATATTCTGTGGTGTTGGATGTCTGAAAAACCATCGGGTCTCTTGCGTCGTTGTATACTCGTCATGGTGAATATCCCTTTGGTCTTTCTCACCAGCATGGTGCACCGAAATAGCAGAGATTTGCATAAAATATGGTAACCCTATTTAGATTACCACGATACAGGCTTATCTGCCACTCTGAAAAGGGCTTTTATACAGCCATGACGTTATTGTCTCATGAATCACATATGAAGAATTATGAACGTATGAATGTGTATCAGTTAATGCTCTCGAAGAACGAGAGCTATCATTTTGTTATGCTGAGCCGTACTAGTTATTTATTATTTATTATTTATTTTTTATTATTTATTTTTTGTTTTTCTCCTGTCCATTTAGTGACTTTAATTTATTTTGTATGTGCATGGACGTGGTTGTAATTTTGTTCAGTTATTTGAGTTGTTTTGTTACTGGTTTAATAAAATAATAAAAATATATTTTCAATAAAAAATGTTGTTAAAAAATTAAAATGCTAACATTGATAGATTAGAGTCCCAAATAACTCTCATTAGAGAGACCTCTATGGTGGTTTATGTTGAAGGTCACCACACGGGTGATGGGGTGAGTTTGAGAGAGCATCCCCTTCATGGTAACCTCTGTCAGTGTGGGAATTGAACCTGGTGGCCTCCCTCTGCATCACAAAGCAACCATCCAGCCAACTGAGTGGGAGACTGCGGAACTGTTACACACAGAATCAGTCACAGACAAACGTCAAGAGAAATTTTACTGACAAGGAAAAAGGTATATTTGAGATTAAAATGTTCTCTGTTAGAAATTGTATTTTATAATGAGACAAATGTTTGGAAGCTGTATTTCGCTGAATACAATAAGGTGAGACAAGTAAAATAACCAGAATGACTAACTGTGAATGGATATCGATAACTATAACACAGCCCGAAACCCTAACCACCTTACCATACATCAAAGAAGTTTCAGAAATGATAGCGAGACTACGACGTCCCCTTGGAATCCTAGTAGCACACAAAACCCGACAACTCTCAAACAAAAACTAACAAACTTCAAAGACCCAGTACAACCCATGGACAAAACCAACGTCATCTACAAAATTCCATGCAAGGACTGCCACAAACACTACGCAGGACAAACAGGAAGAAAGTTAGCCACCAGGATACACGAACACCAACTAGCCACAAAAAGACACGACCATCTCTCTCTCGTAGCCCTGCACACGGGTGAAATAAAAACACCATTTCGACTGGGGCAATACGACTATCCTGGGACAGTCTAAGCAAAGACATGCCAGAGAATTGCGAGAGGCCTGACACTCCAACACAACGCCATAATCAAACACATAGATCTAGATGCCATCTATCAACCCTCAGAAAACGAACAGGAAATGACATCACAACATACCCCAGGAACCCCATCCAGGACAAAGGTATAAATAGAAAGCAGGAGACAACAACTTTGCTTCACTTGGAGGTCGCCACTGATGATGTTACCTAGCCAGGTAATAAAACGTCTGGATATCAAACCTGCTGCTCAGCAAGCAAACGTCCACCCTAAACTTCAACCTGAGCTACAAACCTTCACAAACCTCGCATAACCACAACATTAATGCATTTTTTTTATTGGTCTGTGGAAAGCATGCTGACTGTTGCATGAATTTATAAAGCAGAAGAAATATATGGTAAGGAGTGTCCGTCCCCATGGGAAATGCCTTCTGAACACATGGTAGAAGAAACCCGGGGTAAAACGTGCCTGAGAACCATCTGCTCGGTAACAGGGACCTGGGGGGTTGAATGACTAAAAGTTTCTGTAACATGGAGCTGCGAAAACCATCAGATCACCCCCGAACGTATTAAATGTTGGAGCATATTTGAAGTACTGAATCCGGATGATGGATTTTAATTGTGCGTGATTTGAAAAACGTACATCTCTACTCCATCCTCTTACGTGTTACACACTGGGGGACAGCCGTTTTCCTGAAACTGGGAATAATTTGGAACATGAACTGAAACATTCCATAATTGGCATTCTCCAGAATATTCTAGAAATATTGGGGGGCATTAGAAAGGCAAGAGAGAAAGAGAGGGAAGGTGCTGTATGAAATAGTGAGAGTGGTGGAACATGAGCCTTGTACGCGGGCCGGTGCTATAACAGATACACAGTGAGTGTGAGGGAGCAGAGAAAAATGGTGACCCTTATCTTGACAGAGTGTGGAAGGTTATTGATACTTGTCATGTTTTGCTGGACATTTCTTCAGATTGCAGATACTGCACTGGAGTGGGTGGTGAGCCCAGAGCAGGCTCTGTGAGTTTGGTGGTGTGATCCCTCTGGGGAGAGAACGGTCCCCTTTTGTACTAGCCCATCCACTAGGACCTCCGTGCTGCTGTCGACAAACCGTGGTGTAATTTCCCCATAGCTGCCATGCTTGGGTAAAATGTGCATGGCAGCTCTAAACTGAAAAAGCGAAACCGTGTGCCCATTGACCGTTAAAAGATGGCACCAGTGTTAGGGGTTACCCAATATCCAGGGGCATCCGGGCAAATTTGAGTTCCTCCAGTCATGATGGGTGGCAGAATCGGGCTGGCTTTGAATGAGAGGGATACCATGGGGTGGGGTGGGGAGATGATGAGATGATTTTGGTAAGATAGCACCAGGAAACTAGCTCGGCCTCGTGCAGACAACCCCTCTGTCACAATCAATGAAAATGTTACTAAGACAGTTTTTTGTTAGATCCAGCCCCGTGAGGCTAAGACTCTACTGTCTTCAATCCCAGTTATGAAGCTGCACAACACATGCTCATCCAAAACTCTCCATCGCGTGAACTCACAGCAAAATCCCTTTCACTCATAATTCTTCAAAATACTGACCCGTGTTGCATGACATATCGAAATGTCTTCATTTCAGCATTCTGAATACTGTGAACATATCCCTCCATTGCATTTTTTCTCTCTCTCTGCCCCCGGTTCCACTCCAAAACACATTCATTTACAGTCATACTGCACGAGACTGCCAGTATGGCTGGCCATTTGGCCCAGCTGGTCCATACCAACCAAAATGTCCATCCACACTCAGCCCATTTCCCTGCCCTTGTTCTCTATGCTTCTAATCCTTTCCTATCTGTATATTTGTCCAAATGCCTTTTCAATGTTGTTATTGTGCCCACCTCAATCAGTTCCACTGACAGCTGAGTTCGCATGCGTACCACACTCTGTGTGAAAAGATTGCCCCTCGGGTTCCTTTTTATTTTTTTCCCTTTCCAAACATTAATGGATGTCCTCTAGTCCTCGATTCCCCAACCTTAGGAAAAAAAATTGAAGTATTCACCCCATGCACGCCTCTCATGATTTTATGAGAGCTACACATCTATAAGAACCCCTTCAGTTTCCAACGCTGCAGAGAAATAAGTTCGAACCTGTCCAACCTCTGCCTATAACTTAGAGCCTCTAGCCAAGGAAACACATTTGTAAATGTATTCTACATGCTTTCTAGTTCAATAATATCCTTTCTAGAGCAAGGCGAACAAAACTGAACACAATACTCCAACTGCAGCCTTACCAACATCCTGCACTACTGCAACATAACGTCCCAACCTCTATACTCAATGCCCTGATGAAGGTCAGTGTGCCAACAGCCTTCTTCACTGTCCTGTGCATCTGTGACTCAAATTTCAGACAACCGTGCAACTAATCTCCAACGTCCTTTTGCTCCACGACACTCCTTAACGCTCTGTCATTCATCATTAAACTCCTACCTGGATTTGACTTTCCAAAATGCAAGACGTCACACTTACCTATATTAAACTCGATTTGTCCTTTCCCAGCCCACTTCCCCAGCTGATCAATGTACTGCTGCAATTTCTGATAATGTTCCTCACTGTAAACGATGTCTCGTACTTTAGTGTCATCTAAAAACTTACAAACCTTGCGTTGTGCATTCTTGTCCAAATGATTGATATAGATAACAAACAGCAATGGGCCCAGTACCGACCTCTGAGGCACTCCACTGGTCACAGGCTTCCAGTCGGACAAGCATACTTCCACCGTAGCCATTTCCTTCATAACGTCAATCCAATTGTATTGCTGATTTGCCAGTTTGCCTTGGAGTCCATGCGATCTAACCTTCTAGAGCGGCCTGCCATGTGGAACCTTACCAAAGGCCTTACTGAAATCCATACAGATCATGTCTACCACCCTGCCCTCGTCAAACTTCCTGGTCACTTCCTCAAAACACTCTATCAAAATTTGTAAGGTATGATCTGCCACGCACAAAGCTATGTTGACTGCTGTATGTCAAACTTTGTCTTTCCAAATGCATGCATATCTTATATCTCGGAACATTCTCAAGCGGTTTCCGGAAACAGATGTGAAGATCACTGGTCTATATTTCCCAGGCAATTATTTGCAGCCTTTCTGAATGAGGGCACATTTTCTACTGCTCAGGCTTCCGGGTCCTTGACCCCTGAACTATCTTCTCTCGCCTCTTGCAGTGCTCTTCGATATATCTGGCCAGGACCAAGAGACTTATCTGACTTTATGCATTCTAATATGTCCAACAGCACCTCTACTGTGATACGGACTGTACCAAGATATGACAATTAACCTCCCAAAGGTCATAGGTCTTCACGTCTTTCTTCATGATAAACACAGAAGGAAAATTGAGGACCTCACCCATCTCTTGAGGTTTTACACATGCATGCCTATTTTTGGATTTTAAGACGTCCTATTCTCTCTCTAGTTATTCTTTTTCTTTACTATACTGAATTTGGAATCACCCTACTCTGTACAGCCCAGGCGATCTCATACCCCACTTTTGCCCTGCTGATTTCCTTGTTCAGTAAACTCCTGTATCCCTTGTGCACCTCCAGGGATTCCCCTGATCCCAGCTACCTATACCTGAGCAATGTCTCCTTTTTGTGCTGGTCAGAGCCTCAATATATCTTGTCATCCAGGGTTCTCTCTTCCAACCTCACTTTCCCTTCACTCTCACAGGAATATATAAACCTTGACCTCGAGCTATCTCACTTTTGAAGCCCTCCCATTTGCCCGGGATCCTTTTATCTGGAAACAAACTACTCCTATCAACCCCTGCAATCCCCTGTTTAATTCCAAAAAAGTATGCCTTATCCCAATTTAGAACTTGAATCTGTGGACCAATTTTGTCCCTAACATAACTATTTTAAAATTAATACAGCTCTAGTCACTTTTCCCAAAATGGTCCCCCACTTTACCTCCGTCACCTATCCTGCCCTATTTCCCAACAGCAGGTTGAGTTTGTCCCTTCCAGAGTAGGACACTCTACATGCTGCTTGTGGAAGCTTTCCTAAACACACTTAACAAATTACATACCATCTAAGTTCTTAATCCTCTCTAAATCCCAGTCTATGTTAGAATAATTTAAATCACCTATTAAAAGGCCCCTATTGCTTCTGCAAGTCTCGCCAGTCTCCCTGCATATTTGTTCTTCTAATTCACATTGATTATTTGAAGGCTTATTGTGCTACCACTGTACCATTACCACCCCCACCCCTTCTTCCTTTTCTCACCATTCACAAAAACTCATTGGATATTATCTCAGTTATTTCATCTTTAAATACTAGAGTGATACTCGCCTTAATCAAACTATTGGTATTTAAATTGTTTCCATTTACATCTCTTCCTCGTAGTGACTTTCACATTCGCAGCATCAGTTGTCAAGGCACAGTGGAGATATAGAGCTGTAAATGATGGGAACTGCACATCCTGTCACTTTCAGAATTGGTTACATGTTTCTCCACATTGGGCAGTGATCTAAGATAGTGTTGCCAAACAATGCAACAACCTGCGTTTATATACGAATGAACCAGTGCGGACTGCACAGCTCCCCATGCTGGAAATTTAGCCCGTAATATAGATCAGGCTTTGGTGTGGGCTGCACAGCGTATCACTCTGGACATTGCTGGATTGCACAGAGCTGTACACTAGCTGGACCTACACAGTGCTCCATCGTGAATATGTAATGGATGGGCTGTTTATGTGAGTTGGATGCGAATGTGAGAGTACTAAACATCTGGCAATGCCTTTGTTTTGTGTTTCAATTCTTGTGATTGGACTCTTCAAATCTCGACTCATCCGGTTAGACCCATCCCTCTGGTTGAGTGATGGTGATAGATGTTACAGCATCTGAGTCTGCAACATGCCCAACAAATGGAGCAGATGCTGCAGAGAGGACAATCTCCGTAAAACAGAATGATGGAATCACCACCAGATCAGCCGTGCTCTTAGTGAATGTTGAGGCAGGATTGAATGGGCCACTAATGCAATTTATTCAGATACTTCTGTTTGTTCCAAGCAAACTCCCCTTCTCTACTAGTGTCCCATACTGGTGGGGAGTGAGTCACCTCCTGCTGTCCTTGTGTAACAGGATTCTAGGTCCTCACTAACTTCCACATTTCCCTGTGCCCCAGTTTCGAGCACTGAATGAATCCTTCCTGCCCCTGTGTCCCAGTATCCAGCAGTTGAATTACTGCCTCCTGTTCCTGTGTCCTACTTTTGAGCAGCTGAGTGACTACCTCCGGATTCAAGGTTCGTGAAATGGCCTCTTCACATTCCTTACAGATGCTCTTGAATAAAAGCCTTTCTCCTGTTTCTGCAAAACATCATCAAAATCTGAATGATGTATTTTTGGATTGTACCCTCAGCAATTGAGCAAACAAGCTGACTGACAGAATTCAGAAGCTGAAGATCCTCCTCCTGTTCCTGTGTTATATACTCAAGAGGCAATAGAATCTCAGAGATGTAGAGCACGGATAAAGACCTTTCAGTCTGATCGTCCATACCGACCAAATATCCTCGATAATCTCGTCCCCGTTGCCAGCACTTGACTCATCTCCCTCTAAACACTTGCCATGCATGAACCCGTCCAAATGCCTTTTAAAAGGTGTAACTGTACCTGCCTCCACTACCCCTTTTGGCTGTTTAATCCATACATACAGCAGTCTCTGTGTGAAAATGTCCCTATTTAAATCTTTCCCTTCTCACCTTAAACTAATTTTGGACCCGCAAATCCTGGCTAAAAGACATTGACTGTTTACCTTATCTATGCCCCTCATGATTTTATAAACGTCTTTAAGGTCATCTCTCAGCCTCAACACTTGAAAATAATCCCAGCCTATTCAAACTCTCCCTGTAACTCTAACCCTCCAACACCTGCAACATTCTTTTAAATCTCTTCTGCATTCATCTTTCCGACAGCAGGGTGACCAGAACTAAAGGCAATATTACAAAAGTGGCCAAACCAATGTCCTACACAGGTGCAAAATGTCATGCAAATGTTTAGACACAAAGCACGCACCAATAAAGGGAAGATCACCAAGTGCCTTCTTCATTGCGCTGTCTACCTGTGACGGCACTTTCAAGGAACTGAGAACCTGCACCACAAGGTTACACAGTAGCTCAGTGACTAGCATTGCTTCTTCAGAGCGCAGCGATCTGTGTTTAACTCCATCCTTGAATGACAGCCTGTGTGGTGTTTGCACATTCTCCCCGTGTCTGTATGAATTTCCTCCAACAGTATAAAGATATACAGGTAGGGTAGATTGGCCATGCTAAAGTGCGCATAGTACCCAGGGATGTGTGGCCGAGGTGGATTAGCCATGGGAAATGCAGGCTCAGAGGGATAGGGCAGGGGTTTGTCCAGTGGGATACTGCTTAGAGGTACGGTGCGGCTTCGATGGGCCGAATTGGCTGTTTCCTCACTGTAGGGATTCGATAACTTCTAAGGAGTTCTCCTAGATTGGAAGCTTTCGACAGGACCCTACCTACATGTCTTGCCTTGATTTGTCTTGCCAAAATGCAACATCTTACATTTATCTAAAATAAACTTCATCTGCCACTCCTCGGCTCACCTAATCAAAGTCCCATTATAGTCTAAGATATCATTCTTCATTGTCGACTATACCACCAAATTTGGAATTATCTACAAACTTACTGACCATACTTCATATTCTCAAATACAAATAATTTGTATAAGTTGCAAAAGGCAGTGGACCCCCTATTGATCTTCGCGGCACGCCACTGGTGACAGGTCTCCAACTTTAATGAACAATTGTCGACTGTCACGCCCTGTCTCCAATATCCAAGAAAAGTTTGGATCTAAATGCCGAGCTCTCCCTGGATTCCAGGCAGCCTAACCTTGTTAACCAGTCTACCATGTATACCATTTTGGTTTCCTTACTGAATTCCATAAAGACACCATCCACTGGCCTGTCTTCATCAATCATCTTCATCACTTCCTCAAAGGATTACACCGAGTCAGTGAGACCTGATCTCCAATGTACAAAGCCCCTCTTCAGTCCTTGTCTTTCCAAATGCATATACGTTCATTCCCTTAAAATCCCCTCCAACCATTTAGTCACCATTGACGTCAAGCTCACTGGTCTAGAGTTACCTGTTTTTTCCTTACTTTCTTAAATAATGACAGAATGTTAGCAGCTCTCCAGTCTTTTGGCACCTCACCTGTGGAAATTAATGATACAATTATATCAGAAAAATGGTGAGGAATCTCTTTCCCAGCTTCTCACAAAATTGTGGATACAACTGACTAGAGATTTGTTCAACTTTATGTGCTTTAAAATGTCCAACACTTCCTTGTAATATAGACACTTTTCAAGATATCACTATACATTTCTTCATTATCTCGCTCTTGTAACATCCTCCACATTAAATACTGAGGAGAAATATTTGTTTAATGTCCCTCCCATCTCCTGCGGTTCCACACATATGCAGCTTTATTGATCTTTAAGGGGCCCTAATCTCTCCCTAGTTAATCTTTTGCCATTAAAGAAATTGTGTAATTTCTTCAATATCTCATCAACACTATTTCTAAAGCCATCTCATATTCACATTTTCTGGCCTGATTTCCCATTGATTCTACACTTACTGCCCTTAAACTCCTCTCGGGATTCACTTGAACTCAGCTCTGTTTACCTGACATATGCCTCCTTCCTTACCTTGACTGGAGCATCAATATATCTAGCTATCCAGCACTCCTTGCACCCATCAGCCTTGCCCATCTCATTAATAGGAATATGTTGGCTCTGGACTCTCTGAATCCAAGTTTTGATGGTTTTGCATTTTCCAACCATCCCTTTACCTGCGAATAGGGTATCTCAATCTCGCCTAACACTTTCAAAATTGGCGTTGTTCAAAAATAGAACTTTAATGTTTACATCAGGTTAATCCTATTCCATAACAAATTTAAAACTAATATTTACTGCGTAACAGGCTTGAAGTGTTGAATAACCTCTTCCTATTCCACTGTAACAGGCTCAAGAGGTTGAATGGCCTCCTCCTATCCCTGTGTAACAGACCTGAGACATTAAATGACACATCAACCTGTGGATTACGAGCAGCTGTTAAACTGTATCTGATGGAGGTCCATCCCTTCTCAGTTATAGAAACACCAACAACACAGTGTTCTCCTGGTGCCCTCCCAGTAACGCCTCGTAGAGCTGCAGAGACACACTTCTTTGTTTTGAATAATTTTTTGGAAAATGTGCCAACATTCCAGCTTTCCACCTTTTCGAGTAGCAAGAGGTTAATATGGGCTGAATAGCCTTCTCCTCTCCCTCTGTAAGAGGCCATTAGCTACAGAATTGCTTCGGCCTGTCTCTGAGCTGCAGTCCCAATGCTTTGTCTCTAGGTTATGAAAGGGTTTGATAACAGAGCACCTAAAACCAGGAGTAGCCTCACACTGGTCAATAAGTACCGTACATTGTGTTAAGGTACCTAGAAACCTGCCCACCCGACCATTTTATGCAGCCGATCTGTTATTTTATAACTGCCTCCTTTCGTAAACAGAGTGGAACATATATAGACCCCTACAGTGTTCTGTTGATACTCTTATATACAAGGAAAAAAGATTTAAAACATTGAAATATTTATGGTCCATCCGTCAGCAACGCTCATCCATTCCATCCAAACCCAGTAAATGTTCCCTTTTATAGTGATATGAAAAGTGATGCAAGGAACTGGTTAACTGAGCCTGTTTGTTCAGTGACTGTGATTAATGCAAAACTCCATGGATTCTAGTTATTCCAGTGGAGGGTTTCCATCTTTTAATGATAAATGGGCTCCATCAATGTGTTATTCCATAACATGAGTGGGACCATTACCGACAGCATTGACAGGGATCAGCAGCTCCAGAGAGAGGGGGAGGAGACATCAGGATCTGAGAATGTTAGACGAGAATGCTCCAATAATGGATCAGAATCTGTAAACATTAGACTGGAATGTTCCAACATTGGTTTAGAATATGAGAACAATAGACTGGAATGTTCCCACAAAGGATCAGAATCTTAGAATATTTGACTGGAATTCTCCAAGTGTGGAGCAGAATCTGAGAACATTTCACTGGAATGTTCCAACAATGGATCCGAATCTGAGAACATTCGACTGGAATATTCCAATAATAAACAGTAGTTTATCCGATTACGTTTGGATTCTTTCTGCGATTAATTGGTTGTCATTATCAATGCAGATCTATTATGTTCTTCTCATTATTCAATATTTTTATTATCCTCTCCTGGCTAACGTCGGCGTTCCTAGTAAGTGTTACTGTCTAGATTTGTTTTCTATAAACCAGTTATGACTGTATTACTGTTCTTTCATTTAGTCTACACTTCTTGCTACTATCATTGTTCCTGTTGAAGCTCTGAATCCAGATATTTACTCTACAGACCACTACTAACTACATCAATGAACGTGTTCAATTACTGTCTCCCTTTCGGCTCTGGCAGTGTTACTCATGTGTGACCTACACAGTTTCAGCAGAGAACCACAATGCATTGTATCATTGTCTTTGTTATTTAAATATTAAGAACAGGGAGGTCACTCTCCACTGTTCCGGTTACAAACTTCACTTCCTTCCACTGTTTCCATCCCATCCATGGCCAATATCTGCGGCTGAAGCAGACAAGTCATAACTGTGGGTGATCCCTTTGACTATGAGCTGATTCCTGACACCATGCCCTGACCATTTCTAACTTGAAATACTCTCCAACACTGCCCACTGCCCCAACCCCGTCCAACACCACCTCTTCCCCAACCATATCCAACACCGCATCCGCTCTATCACCATCCCCTCCAAAACTGCCCCCAACCCAACCCCGTCCAACACCTCCTCCTCCCCAACCCCATCAACACTGCCTCCTCTCCAACCCCGTCCAACACCTCCTCCTCCCCAACCCAATCAACACTGCCTCCTCTCCAACCCCGTCCAACACCTCCTCCTCCCCAACTCCATCAACACTGCCTCCTCTCCAACCCCGTCCAACACCTCCTCCTCCCCAACCCCATCAACACTGCCTCCTCTCCAACCCCGTCCAACACCTCCTCCTCCCCAACTCCATCAACACTGCCTCCTCTCCAACCCCGTCCAACACCTCCTCCTCCCCAACCCCATCAACACTGCCTCCTCTCCAACCACGTCCAACACCGCCCCCTCCCCCAGACGCATTCAACACCGCCCCAACCCCCAACACCATCCAACACTGACCCCTCCCCAACCCCGTCCAGCACCGCCACCACCCCAACCCCGTCCAAAACTGCGCCCTTCCCCAAACCCGCACAAAACCGCCCCTTCACCTACCCCGTCCAGCACCGCCCCATCCCCTAACCCGTCCACCACTGCCCCCTCTCCAACCCCGTCCAACACCGCCCCCTCCCCCAGACGCATTCAACACCGCCCCAACACCCAACCCCATCCAACACTGACCCCTCCTCCACCTCGTCCAGTACCACCACCACCCCCAACCCCGTCCAGCACCGCTACCACCCCAACCCCGTCCAAAACCGCGCCCTCCCCCAAACCCGCACAAAACCGCCCCTTCACCTACCCCGTCCAGCACCGCCCCATCCCCTAACCCGTCCACCACTGCCCCCTCTCCAACCCCGTCCAACACCGCCCCCTCCCCCAGACGCATTCAACACCGCCCCAACCCCATGCAACACTGACCCCTCCCCCACCTCGTCCAGGACCGCCACCACCCCCAACCCCGTCCAGCACCGCCACCACCCCAACCCAGTACAACACCGCCCCTGCCACAACCCCATCCAGCACCGCCCCGTCCCTCAAACCCGCCCAAAACCGCCCCGCCCCAACCCCATCGAACACCTCCCCCTCCCCGACCCTCATCCAACACCACCACTCCCCCCAACGCCGTCCAACACTGCCCCCAACCCACATCACCGTCCAACACAGAAATACCCCTAGCCCCGTACACCCCCGCCTCCTCCCCAGCTCCGACCCACACTTTCCCCCTGCCCCGTCCAACACCTCCCCTTCCCCCATCCGCATCAATCGCTGCCACAACAGCACCGTGCAATTCCACCCCTCCCCCAATCCTGTCCAACACCACCCCCTCCCCCAGCTCTGTCCAATACTGCCTCCTCCCACCAAACCGGTCCAACTCCATCACCTCCCCCAACGCCATCCAACACTACCGCCTCCCCAGCCTCGTCCAATGCTGCTCCTTCACCCAACCCCGTCCAACACCGAAAATCCCCCAGCCCCGTCCAACACCGCCCCCCGCAGCACCGTTCCGACACCGCCACCTCCCCCAACCCCGTCCAACCCCTCTCCCTTCCCCAGCACCATCCACTCCCGCCACCTCCCCCCAGCCCCGTCCAACCACGTCGGGTCCCCAACGCCATCCAATACCACCTCCTCCCCCAACCCCGTCCAACACCGGCCATTCCCCCAACTCCGTCCACCACCGACCCTTCTGCCCAACCTGTCCAACACTGCCCACTCCCAACTCCTTCCAACACCGCTGTCTAGCCCGAACCCCCTCCCCTCCTCCAAGCCCAGACCAACACGTTCCCCATGCCCCGTGGAACACCACCCCCTCCCCCAATCCCGTCCAACAATGCCCCCTCCCTAACCCCGTCTAACACCACCCCCTCCCCAAACCCGTACAACACCGCACCCACCCCAACCCCATCAAACACCGACCCCTCCGCCAACCCCGTCCAATACCGCCACCACCCCCAACCCCGTCCAGCACCGCCACCACTCCAAACCAGTCCAGCACCGCCCCTCCCCCAAACTCGCCAAAACCACCACTTCACCTACACCGTCCAGCACTGACCCCCAACTCCATCCAACATTGCCCCCTCCCAAACCCCGCCCAACTCCGCCCCCTGCCCCAACCCTTTCCAGCACCACCCCTCTCCCAAACCCACCAAAAACCGCCCCCACCCCAACCCCGTCCAACACTGCTTCCTCCCCAACCCCGTCCAACACTGGCAACTCCCTAACCCAGTCCAACACCGCCCCCTGCCACAATCCCGTCCAGCACGCCCCCCTCCCCCAAACCCGCCCAAATCCGGCCCCACCCCCAACACTGACCAACACCACCCCCTCCCCCAGCCTCATCCAACACGACTACCTTTTCCAACGGCGTCCAACACTGCCTCCAACCCCAACCCTGTCCACCACCGCCTCTTCCCGCAACCCCATCCAACACCGTTGCCTCCCCAACCCCTTCCAACACCGCCCCAACCCCAACCTGTCCAACATGGCGCCCTCCCCAACCTCATCCAAAGCCTCCTCCTCTCCAACCCCGTGCTCCCTCCCCCAAGCCCGTCCAACACAGCACACTCCCCAAACCCAACCAACGCCGCTCCACCCCAACCCCGTCCAACAACTGCCCCTCCCACCAACATCGACCCATCCCAACCCCATCCAACACCACCGCCTCCCCAATCCCGTCCATCACCACCCCCTCCCCAACCCCTTCCACCAGGAGCCCCTCCCCAACTCCGTCCAAAACCTCCCCCTTCCGCTAACACAACCCCACCCCAACATCGTCCAAATCCACCCCCTCCCCAATCCCTTCAAAAACAGCCCCCTCCTCCAACCCCGTCCAACACGGCCAACACCACAAACCTGTCCAACACCTCCCCCTCACACCAATACCGCCCCACCCCCAACCCCGTCCAAATACCCCTCCCCAATTCCTTCCATCACAGCCACCTCCCCAACCCCGTCCAACACTGCCCCCTCCCCAACCCCGTCCAACACCAGCCCTTCCACCAACCCCGTCCATAACCGCCCCCTCCCCAACCAAATCCAGCAACTCCTCCTCCCACCAACACCGCCCCACCCATCCAGCACCACACCCTCCGGTTACCCGGTAGAACACCTCCCCTCCACAACCCCTTGCTCACCAGCTCTGACCCGCCCCCTCTCTCTCCCGCCCCCTCTCTTACCCGTCTCTCTCGCCCCCTCTCTCTCTTGCCCCCTCTCTCTCACCTGCCTCTCTCTCTCCCCATCCCTCTCGACCTCTCTCTCTCTCACCCCTCTCTCTCCCCATCTCTCTCGCCCCCTCTCTATCTCGCCCCCTCGCTCTCTCACCCTCTCGCGCGTGTGTCCCCTCTCTCTCTCGCCCCCCCTCTCTCTCGCCCCCCTCTATCTCTCACCCCCTCTCCCTCATGCGTCCCTCTCTCTCTCGACCTCTCTCTCTCGCTCACTCTCTTTATTCCCCCTTTCTCTCTCTTTCTTTCGTCCCTTTCTCTCTCACTCTCGCCCCTTTCTCTCTTTCTCGCCCACGCTCTCTCTCTCACCCACACGCTCTGTCACCCCTCTCTTCGCCCCCCCTCTCTCTCTGCTCTCTCTCTCGCCCCTCTAGCTCTCTTGCCTCTCTCGCTCTCACCCCACACTCTCTCTCTCCCTGCCCCTTCACTCTTCTTCCACATTCTTTCTCTCACCCACTCTCGTTCTGTCACGCTCTCCCCACCGTCTTCCCCCACTATATGTGTATGTCTCTCTCTCTCTCATGGACCCATCCCCCCCTTGCTCATTCTCTCTCTCGAGTCACTGTCGCTTCATCTCCCTCTGTCTTCCCTCCCTCTCTCTCGTTCTCGCCCCGAGTCTCTCTCTCTCTCTCTCTCTATTTCATCCATCTCCCTCCTATTCTTGCCCCCTCTCTCGACCCCATCCCTCTCTCCTCCCTGTCTCTTTTGCTCAGGACCTCTCTTTCTCTCGCTCAGCCTTTCTCTCTCCCCCCGCTCGCCCTCTGTCTCTCTTTCTCTCTTCTCACCTGTCACACTCGCTCTCTCTGTCTCTCAATCCCTCTCTCTCGCCACACTCTTTCGCGCCCTCACTCTCATTCTTTCTCTCACCCGCCGCCCCTTCATCCTCTCCCTCTCGACAACCCTCTCACGCACCCTTCTCTCCTTCTCACTCTTCCTCTCTCTTTCCTCTTTCTCTCACCATCTCTCTATCTCTCCCCCTCTCATTCGCCCTGTCTCTGTCTCTCTCCCTGTCTCTTTCTGTCTTTTACACAAGCACGCCCCCCTCTCTACCTATCTCTCCATATCTTGCTCTCGCTGACCCTCTTCTGTCCCCTTATTCTCTCTCTATTGTTTTTTTCTCCTTCCCTCTTACTCTGTCTTTGTCTCTCTCTCTTTCTGTCTCGCCCTCTCTTGCCCCTGCACTCTCGCTGTCACCCTCTCTTTCTCCCGAGCCCTCTTTCTCCCGCCCCTGTCTGTCAAACACGTTCTCACGGAAATCTCTCTCCTTTTTGCCCTTTTTTTCTCTCTCTCATCTCACTCAGCATCTGTGTCTCTCTCTCCGCCCATCATTCTCTCTCTTTCTTGCCCTCGCGCTCTCTCTCTCATCCCCTTCCTCTCTCCCTCGCCCGTCTCATTTGACCCCTCTGTCTCTTTTGCCTCCCTCTCTCTCTCGAACCCTATTTGTCTCTCCTTGCTCCTTCTGTCGTTCTTGATCTCTCCCCCTCTCATCACCCTCAATCTCTCTTGCCCATCTCTCTTTCTCGCTCTCTTACCGCCTCCCTCTCTCGTTCCTTCATTCTCTCACCCCCTTTCTCCTTTCCCCTCCTTCTCTCTCTCTTGCCCTTCTCTCACTCCCTCTCTCGCCTCTATGTCTCTCTCGTCCTGTCTTTCTCTCCCTCTCACCTCATCACTCTCTCACACACTCTAACTCTTACTTGCCCACTCTCTTTCGCCCTCACTCTCTCACTCGCCATCTCACTCACTCTCTCACATTCTCACTCACTCTCTCACCCTCTCCCTTGCCCCTCTCTCTTTCTTTCTTTCTAGTCTCTCTCTCTCTCTCTTTCATTCCCCATCTCTCGCACTCTCTGTCTCATTGGACCTCTCTCTCTTTCCTTCTCCATTTCTCTCTTTCCATCCCGCTCTTTTTTGCCCCCCATCTCCAACCTCTGTCTCTCTCTGTCTCGCCCCCTCACTCTCTCATGACCTCATTCTCTCTCTCTCTCTCCTCCCTGTCTCCTCTTCTCTCTCTCTCTCTCGCCGCCCCATCTCTCACGTCCCCTTTCTCTCTCCTTGGCCCTCTCTCTCTCTCTCTAAGTCTTTCCTCCTTTCTCTCTCGCCCCCTCGCTCGCACCTCTCTCAGTCTCACTCTCTCTCTCGTCTCTCTCTCTCATCAATCTCTCTCCCTCCCTCATACTATCTCTCCCTTGTTCCGCTCTCTCTCTCCCCGCTCCTTCTCTCCCTCCACCTTTTTTCAATCTCATGCCCTCTCCTTCTGTATCTGTCTCTCTCTCTCCACCTCCCTCCGTTTCTCTTTGACTGAATATCTCTCCCTCCTCTCCCTCCCTCCCTCTCTCTCTGCCCCACTCTATCTCTCTGATCCTTCCCTCTCCCTCTGTCCCAGAGACTGGGGGACGGGGGGGGGGGGCGGTGCGACTGCATGTTCTGGGGCGGGGGGGAGTGAGAGAATAGAGACATGTGGGAGATAGGTAGACAGGTGGAGTGGAAAATGGGGTAGGGACGGAAATGCGGGAGGGAGACAGAGATGGCAGAGTAAGGGTGAGGGGGAGAATGAAGAGTGTAGGCAGGTGGAGAAATGGAGGTTGGGTGTGTGTGAGAGAGACGAGGAGTGAAAGGGAGAAGTGGTGAGAAAGAGTGAGTGTGCAGAAAGAGAGAGGGAGCGAAGTGATGAGAAAGAGTAGGGGAAAGGAAATGGGGAGGCCAGGCTGCAGTGGAGGGACAGCGGGAGTTAAACCCAGCTCCTGAGCTCAGGGGGCGGTGCCCTCCCCTTCCCTGAGGGCCAGGACTTGGGGCTGAGTCTGTCTCTTTCCAGCTCAACTTATCCAACACAAAGACACACAACAACATCGATCACTCTGCTGCTCGGCACGCTTTAGTGAACATTTTTATTGTTTACAAATAGAAGTGATGGATGCAGTCAGTGAGATGATGCCTTTTCTCACTGGCGACTGAGTTGTGAGAAACATTGAAATGTTTTCCTGTAACCCCCCTGTGGGATAAGGATGTGTAAACCAGCTATACCCTCAGTCTGTTAACATAGCAACAGGCTGCTCCATCGCTGAAACACTGAACTGAAATGAGAAAATCCCGGATGGATTGATCAATGAGGGAATTTGATTGATGGATGGATTTCGGTGAAGGGATATTTCAGCACATGTTTCAGCTGCTGCCTGAACTTAGTCTGGGTCACGGCATAAATCGTGGTGTTTGTGCAGCAACTGAGGAGCTGCAGCATGAAGCCCAATTCCTGTACAAAGTCATCGAGATACTCAGAGTAATACCCAATATAATAAATACGGGCCCATATAGAATACAGCATGAACATTGACCATAACAGGATGAAATTGGCCGAGATCATAAACAGTAAAATGATGGATTTTTTTCTGTTTCTCATTTCAGTGTCAGACTGAGCGTCCCCATTGGTGTGAGCGCGGAGTCTCCTGCGGGCACTGCTGGTCACTAAAATGTGTCTGACGGTGAGAACATTGAGCAGCAGAATCAGGAGAAATGGGACACCCGGGGTAAGAATGTGGTGGAGGAACTCGATTGTGATCCAGACACTAGAGAATTGAACAGCGGGTTGTACATCACAAAACCAGGGCTGATTCCCCAGGTAATACCGAGCTGTGAGCATAAAATACCAGGAAATGTTCTTTAAACCGCTCAGCACAGTCACTGCTCCCAGAACCACAGCCGCCGTTTTCTCGCTGCAATATTTACTTTTCAGCTTCTGGCAACAAATGGCCACAAACCGATCAAAGGTGAAAGTGACGGTGAACCAGACAGAGCAGTCAGTGGCTGCATAAAGCAGGATGGCGTGGATATTACACACGGGGACGGAGTACACCAAGAAATAAAACTGTTCCTGATAAACAATGGGAATGTGTCTCAGGATCAGGTCGAGGATAATGACCAGGAGATCCGCCGCTGCCATGGCCCCCAGGTAACGTCTGACACATGGAGACAATCCACAATCTTTATAAAGCAGGACGTAGATGGTCACTACGTTAACTGTGAGGAAGGAAAACAAACCCATTATCCATCAGCCTGGAGGCAAAGGGACCCTTTTGATCGGGGACAATTGGGACTTTCAAATGTGTCCCTGTATTCAGGGATTTATTTAAATAATTGGAGCTGGAATACCAACTGGGAATGTCTGAATTACTGACAAAAATGTGACATAAACCACAAGAAACTCTCCCTCCCCAAACACACAGCGACACATCCGTAAGGACAGATGGTTTCTAGAACATTCCCACACAGTCGATCACTCGAGAGCAGACACAGGTCACTCCTTCCCAGTTCCGAGTGTGGAAACGTTGCTGTCCTGAAGGATTCCTTCCCAGTTTCCTGAAGACAAACGGAGTTTGGGAATTACTGTATTTTGGCATAAATTGTGATCGATCCTCTTCTTGGAGAAATGTAAACGGAGGGACAACGTATTAACCCCTTTAACTGCCTGAGGGGCCTTCGGAACAGTGTCTCCTTCTCCCTGGAACAGGATCTTTTCCCTCAGGATCTTATCGTTTGTTCAATTCACTGACGTCTGGCCGTTCACAAACAATGTCAGGGACAGAAAGTTCCGGTGAATGTCAGTTGTAGAATGTTGGGGACAGAACGTTCTGGGCGACTACTTGACATGTCCATCACCTTTCCCCCCATCCACCCCATCTACATGATGTACTGTGCACAGGCTACATATCTGTCCAACACGGGGAGCAATGCAGGCCTCCTCATTGCATTATCTATAAACATCAACCAGATAGTCTGACCAGCACAGCGACCTGTGCCGTGATCACCCGTGAATTAATCTATAAACCAGGAACACTTAACATCCCAGCATGTAGGACTGTGTACCCCACCCCAGTACATTGATCTGTAAACCAGGAGCAGTTACCCTCCCAGCATGTCGGATTGTGTACACCACCCCAGTGCATTGATCTGTAAACCAGGAGAAGTTACCCTCTCAGCATGTAGGACTGTGTACCCCACCCCAGTCCATTGATCTGTAAACCAGAAGTAGGTACCCTCCCAGCACGTCGGTCAGTGTACCCCACCCCAGTGTATTGATCTGTAAACCAGAAGCAGTTACCCTCCCAGCATGTAGGACTGTGTACACCACCCCACTGCATTGCTCAGTAACACTGTGTTACATCCCTGCCCAATGTGGGGAAGCTTGCAACCCATGCTGGAAGTGAGAGGATGTACAGCTCTCGTCCATTTACAGCTCCATATATCCATTGTACTTTGAGAAGGGGGTGGGTGTAAACATCACTTCCAGAGAGAGATAGCGGGGGAATCAGTTTAAATATCGCCACATGGGATGGGCTTTGGGTTTAGACAGAGAGGGTGAGACTGAGAGACAGGGTCATGGATGGATGTGTTCCCAGTTTTCAGCATGCTGAAATGTAGACAATTTGATAGCATCTGGTAACATGAGCCAGTCTTCCCAGGAAAGATGGGAAAAAGGGATAATGATGTGAGGCCAGATGAACATTTGTTCTGCTTCATTGTAACTGGAATTGGTTTCAACAGAATCTATGACACATCGGACAGATTCTAACAATAATTTGTCTTTGTTTGATTTTTCTTGATTGTGGCAGAGGGTTGGCTGCATGAAGCTGAGATAATTTCCTGGTGCTACCTTATCGAACACACCTCATTCACTACACACTCCACCCCACGGTGTCCCTCTCATTCAATACCTGCCCGATTCTCCCACCCATCATGGCTGGAGGTACTCACTATTGCCAGGGTGCCCCTGTTTATTCCGTGATCCCTGGCGCTGGTGCCACCTTTAAAAGGCCAATGGGCACATGGGTGAGCTTTCACAGTTTGGAGCTGCCCTGCACAGTTTACCCCGAGCATGGCAGATAAGGGACAATTACACCATGGTTTGTCGACAGGGGCATGTAGGGCCTGGTGGATGTTTTAGCACAGAGGGGGACCATTCTCTTCCCAGAGCGGGCCGCACCACCCGACCCACCGAGCATGGTCTGAGCTCACCACCCAGCTCAGTGCAGTACCTGCAGTCTGATGAAATGTCCAGCAATACAGGTCAAACATCAAAAACCTTCCACACTCTGTCAGGGCAAGGGTCACTGTATCCTCTCTGCTCCCTCACACTCACTGTATATCTGTGGTAGCACCGACCTCTGAACAAGGCTCATAGTCCACCACTCTCACTGCTGCCTGCAGCACCTTCCCGCCCGCACTCTCTGTTCCCTCTATTTTACCCCCCACACACGCACACTAATAACACTGCATGGATCCAACACTGTGAACTGACTCCCTCCAAACCCCTCACCATGTCCCCCCACTTACACCAGCACTAACAGCAGGGCCACCCACTCCCTC
>NC_092756.1:35837993-35842993 GCF_047496795.1 Chiloscyllium punctatum
TCTCTCTCGCACCTGTCCCTCTCTCTCTCGCCCCCCCTCACTCTCTCGTCCCCTTCCCTCTCTCTCTTGCCTCTCTCTCTCTCTCTCTCTCTCTCTCTCCCCCACCCCCTCCTCCTCTCTCTCTCTCTCTCAACGTCTCCCCCTGTCTTTCGGCCTGTGTCTCTCCCTCTTGCCCCCCACCGCCCTCTCCCTCTCGCCACCTCTCCCTCTCTCTCTCTCACCGCCTCCATCTCTCTCTCTCACGCACCCTACCTCTCTCTCTCTCTCTCACGCACCCTCCCTCTCTCTCTCTCACGCACCCTCCTTCTCTCTCCCTCATGCACCCTCCCTCTCTCTCTCCCACGCACCCTCCCTCTCTCTCTCCCACGCACCCTCCCTCTCTCTCTCTCTCATGCACCCTCCCTCTCTCTCTCTCACCCACTCCCCCTCTCTCCCTCAACCCCTCCCTTCTCTCTCTCACCCCTCTCCCTCTCTCTCTCGCCCCCTTTCTCTTTCTCTCAACACCTCCCTCTCTCTCATCCCCTCTCCCTCTCTCACTCTCTCGCCCCCTTCCTCTCTCTCTCTCGCCCCCACCCTCTCTCTCGCCACCTCCCTCTCTCTCTCCCTCGCCCCCTCTCTCTCTCTCTCTCGCCCCCCTTTCTCTCTCTCTCTCTTGCATCCCTCCCTTTCTCTCTCGCACACCTCCTTGTCTCTGTCGTCCCCTCCTTCTCTCTCTCTCGCATCCTCCCTCGCTCTCTCACCCCTCCCTCTCTCTCTCACCCCCTCTCTCTCTGTCTCTATCTCTCATCACCCCAACCCCTCATCTCTCTCTCGCATCCCTCCCTCTCTCTCTCGCGTCCCTCCCTCTCTCTGTCGCGTCCCTCCCTCTCTCTCTCGCCCTCTCTCTCTTGCCCCCTCCCTCTCTCTCTCGCCCCCTCCCTCTCTCTCTCGCATCCCTACCTCTCTCTCTCTCGCACCCCTCCCTCCCTCTCTCTCTCGCACACCTCCCTCGATCTCTTTCTCACCTCCAATCTCTCTCTCGACCCCCTCTCCCTCTCTCTCACGCCCCTCTCCCTCTCTCCCTATCTCTCGTTCTCTCACCCCTCCCACTCTCACTTGCACCCCTCCCTCTGTCTTTCTCCTCATCCCTCTCTCTCTCTCTCACACATCCCGTCCTCTCTCTCTGGCCTCCTCCCTCTCTCTCTCCCTAGCACCCTCCCTCTCTCTCTTGACCCCCCCTCTCTCTCGCCACCCTCCCTGTCTTTCTCGTCCCCCTCCCTCTCTCTCTCTCTCTCTGTCTCTCTCTCTCGCCATCTCCATCTCTCTCTCTCCCCCCTCAGTCTCGACCCCCCGTCTCTCTCGCCACCCCCCCTCCATTACTCTCTCTCACCTGTCCCTTTCTCTCTCTCTCTCTCTCTCTCTCTCTCTCTCTCTCTGTCTCTGTCTCTCTCTGTCTCTCTCTGTCTCTGTCTGTCTCTGTCTGTCTCTCTCTCTCTCTGTCTCTCTGTTTCTCTCTCTGTCTCTCTCCCTCTGTCTCTAAGTCTCTGTCTTTCTCTGTCTCTCTCACTCTCTGTCTGTCTTTCTCTCTCCCTGTCTCTCTCTGTCTCTCTGTCTGTCTGTCTCTCTCTCGCACCCTCCATCTCTCTCTCTCTGTCTGTCTCTGTCTGTTGCTGTCTGTCTCTGTCTGTCTCTCTCTCTCTGTCTCTCTCTCTCTGTCTCTGTCTGTCTCTCTCTCTCTCTCTCTGTCTCGCACCCTCCCTCTCTCTCTCTCTCTCGCACCCTCCCTCTCTCTCTCTCACCTCACTCACTCTCTCTCTCACACCGTCCCTCTCTCTTGCCCCCACCATCCCCCTCTCTCGCCCACTTCCCTCTCTCTCGCCCCCTCCCTCTCTCTCTCTCGCCCCCTCCCTCTCGCTCTATCGGCCCCTCCCTCTCGCTCTCTCGCCCCCTCCCTATCGCACTCTCGCACCCTCCCTCTCCCTCTCTCGCCCCCTCCCTCTCGCTCTCTCGACCCCTCGACCCCTCCCTCTCTCGCCCCCTCACTCTCTCGCCCCCTCCCTCTCTCTCTCTTGCCCCCTCCCTCTTTCTCTCTTGCCCCCTCCCTCTCTCTCTCTCGCCCCCTCCCTCTCTCTCGCCCCCCCTCCATCTCGCTCTCTTCGCCCCCTCCCTCTCGCTCACTCGCCCCCTCCCTCTTCTCACCCCTCCCCCTCTATCTCTCACCCACTCACCCTCTCTCTCTCAACCCCTCCCTTCTCTCTCTCTCGCCCCTCTCCCACTCTCTCTCGCCCCCTTTCTCTTTCTCTCATCCCCTCCCTCTCTCTCTCATCCCCTCCCTCTCTATCTCTCGCGCCCCCTGACTGTCTCTCTCTCGCACCCTCCCTCTCTCACTCTCTCACCCCTCTCTCTCTATCTCACCCGCTTCCTCTCGCTCTCTCGCTCACTCCCTCTCTCCCTCGCTCCCTCCCTCTCTCCCTCGCCCACTCCCTCTCTCTCACCCCTCACTCTCTCTCTCCCCTTCCCTCTCTCTCTTGCTCCCTCCCTCTTTCTCTCACCGCCTCGCTCTTTCTCTCGCCTCATCCCTCGCTCTCTCGCCCCTCTCTCTCGCCCCTCCTCCCCTCATCTCTCTCTCGTCCCCCACTCACTCTCTCTCTCGGCCCCTTTCTCTCTGTCTCTCTCTCTCTCTCTCTCTGACTCTCTCTGTCTCTCTCTCTCTCTGTCTCTCTCTCTCTGTCCTCTCTCTCTCTCTCTCTTTCTCGCACCCTCCCTCTCTCGCACACTCCCTCTCTCGCACCCGCCCTCTCTATCTCTCTCTCTCTCTCACACCCTCCCTCTCTCTCACGCCTCACTCCCTCTCTCTCTCTCTCTCGCCCCCTCCATCTCTCTCTCTCTCTCTCTCTCACACATCCTCCCTCTCTCTCGCCTCACTCCCTCTCTCTCTCGTACCGTCCCTCTCTCTTGCCCCCACCATCCCCCCTCTCTCGCCCACTCCCTCTCTCTCACCCCTCACTCTCTCTCTCCCCTTCCCTCTCTCTCTTGCTCCCTCCCTCTTTCTCTCACCGCCTCGCTCTTTCTCTCGCCTCATCCCTCGATCTCTCGCCCCTCTCTCTCGCCCCTCCACCCCTCATCTCTCTCTCGTCCCCCACTCACTCTCTCTCTCGGCCCCTTTCTCTTTCTCTCAACACCTCTCTCTCCGTCTCTCTCTGTCCCTCTCTCTCTGACTCTCTCTCTCTCCGTCTCTCTCTGTCTCTCTCTCTCTGTCTCTCTCTCTCTGTCTGTCTCTCTCTCTCTCTTTCTCGCACCCTCCCTCTCTCGCACCCTCCTCTCTCGCACCCCGCCCTCTCTATCTCTCTCTCTCTCTCACACACCCTCCCTCTCTCTCGCCTCACTCCCTCTCTCTCTCGTACCGTCCCTCTCTCTTGCCCCCACCATCCCCCCTCTCTCGCCCACTTCCCTCTCTCTCGCCCCCTCTATCTCTCTCTCTCGCCCCCCTCCATCTCTCTCTCTCTCTCTCTCACCCCCTCCATCTCTCTCTCTCTCGCCCCCTCCATCTCTCTCTCTCTTTCTCGCCCCCTCCATCTCTCTCTCTCTCGCCCCCTTCATCTCTCTCTATCTCTTGCCCCATTCATCTCTCTCTCTCTCTCGCTCGCCCCCCTCCCTCTCTCTCTCTCACCCCCCTCCCTCTCTCTCTCTCTCTCTCGCCCCCTCCATCTCTCTCTCTCTCTCTCGCCCTCTCCATCTCTCTCTATCTCTCTCTCTCTCACCTCCTCCATCTCTCTCTCTCTCTCGCCCCCTCCATGTCTCTCTCTCTCTCACCCCTCCGTCTCTCTCTCAGTCGCCCCTCCATCTCTCTCTCTCTCGCCCGCTCTATCTCTCTCTCCCTCTCTCTCGCCCCCTCCATATCTCTCTCTCTCGCCCCCTCCCTCTATCTTGAACCCTCCGTCTCTCTCTCTCTCACCCCCCCTCTCTAGCCGACCTCCCCCCTCGCTCGCCCGTTCCCCCTCTCTCTCTTGCCGCCTTCCCTCTCCCTCGCCACCTCCCTCTCTCCCCCTCTCTGACCCCCTCTCTCACTCACTCTCTCTCACCCCTCTCCCACTCACTCTCGCCCCCTTTCTCTCTCTCTCAACACCACCCCCTCTCTCTCGCCCCTCCCTCTCTGTCTCTCTCACACCCTCCCACGCTCTCTCTCGCCCCCTCCCTCTCTATCTCTCTCGCCCCCTCCATCTCTCTCTCTCTCTTGCACCCTCCCTCTCTCTCTCTCGCCCACCCTCCCACTCTGTCTCTCGCCCCCTCCCTCTCTAACTCTCTCGCTCCCTCCATCTCTCTCTCTCTCTTGCCCCCTCCCTCTCTCTCTCTCGCCCCCTCCCTCTCTCTCTCGCCCCCTCCCTCTCGCTTTCTCGCCCCCTCCCACTCGCTCTCTCGCCCCTTCCCTCTCGCTCTCTCGCCCCCTCCCCCTCGCCCCTCCATTTTTCTGTCCCCCTCCCTCTCTCTCTTGCCCCCTCCCTCTTTTTCTCTCGACTCATCCCGTTCTCTCTGGCCTCACTCTCTCTCTCTCTCTCTCTCTCACCCCTCCCTCTCTCTCTCTCTCTCTCTCGCACCCTCCCCCTGTCTCTCCTTCACCGCCTCCCTCTCTCTCTTGCACCATCCCTCTCTTTATCGTACCCTCCCTCTCTCTCTCGTACCCTCCCTCTCTCTCTCGCCTCACTCCCTCTCTCTCTTGCCCCCTCCCTCCCTCTCTCGTCCCCTCACTCTCCCTCTTTCGCCCCCTCCCTCTCTCTCTTAACCCACCTTTCATTCTCGCCCCCACTCTCTCTCTCCACACCCACCTTTCTCTCTCGCCCCTCCCCCTCTCTCTCTCGCCCCCTCCCCCTCTCTCTCTCTCGCCCCCTCCCTCTCTTTCTTGCCCCCTCCCCTCTATCTCTCACCCACTACCCCTCTCTCTCTCAACCCCTCCCTTCTCTCTCTCTCGCCCCTCTCCCACTCTCTCTCGCCCCCTTTCTCTTTCTCTCATCCCCTCGCTCTCT